>NW_018735348.1:0-2500 GCF_002204515.2 Aedes aegypti
AGATCTTCGACCGACCAGGAATCGAACTCAGACACCTTCAGCATGGCTTTACTTTGTAGACGCGGACGTTACCACTAGAATTAGGTGGGATTAAGAACTTCATCAACGTTTTTCAACCGACTACTAAAATCTGTTTAGTTTACCATAATCTGGTAAAAATCCTGTGCAGTAAATGTGACCATTTCCATAGTAGCATTAACTACGAAGCATTTCAATCCGTGACACCTACCGTACAGCACAGTGTAGTTCAAATCAAGTTTATTTCTAGTTATAAATATTGCAACTCTGGTTAAATAAATAAACTTTCTTGTGTATTGATGTTGACTACACTTCAAAAAAGTTAACAGATTTATGTAGTCTTGAAAATTGTTGGTGTAGTTCTTAGTTTTACCATGCATTCAGTAGTTTCTACAATAAAATTCATTTCAGTGTATGATATTTGTTGCTCATCATTATACTGATAGTCTGTGACGAAGAACAAATTGAACTTATTATTGTCAATCAAATAACCCACCATATTCAGCAAGAATGGAATAGAAACGAAATATGATCAACCGATTTTTAATATTAAATATTATTTTTACCACTACATGAGTTAATGGGTTTACCGCAGTACTTTTTTTCCGCATTCAGTTTTTGGCACTGCTAACATGATTGAAAACGCTGAATATAATAAATTTCTCCCGAAATAACGGTACTTGATATAATTATTTAAAAAATATTGGAGAACTTTTATGTATGACATATCGGGGTCGATTCCGATATTCTGATATTGGATTATTTCATGTTGGGAAATTTCTCGACTTCCTGGGAATAATAACATATATCCAGGCTTCCGAATTCTCACTCACTCTCACGATAATGGATTTATCCCTCACAGCAATTTTCAGCGATTAGCTGCCTTGCGATTTTATCCGTCCACAAAACAAAGCGAAAATAGATATTTGCACATTTCCGCAGCTGTGAGAAGTTTGTTTTCTCTTTCTCCGATCCATGGAGAACTTTTCCTGTATCCATCGCCACAAGCAGCTTTTCCTGTATCCATCGCCACAAGCAGTTGCTTTTATGCACCAAATTAACCACTCCTTTCGTCAAGTTGGGGTGGTAGCATGGTTAGCGTGCACGCATCGCGGTTGTTTTTAGCAATGTTCTAGGTTCGAATCCCGTCGCCGGCACTAGTTTTTGTTTATTCACATAGTGATAATTCTCGGGAGCAGTTGGTGAGCGAAAATATGATGGAGTGAAAAATAAATTATCCTCGGAGTGGAGTGGTTTTCGGTTATCCACCATCGTAGCTCCAGGGAAAATTAGTGTGAGCGATAAAAGATGTTCACGTGAGGAAGCGAAAAAAGCATTCTCCTTACGTGAGAAAAATCGTAGATTTCGCATCATTGATACGAAAATTCAGAACCCTGCATATATCACATAAATGCTACAAGAGCATAAATAATTAATTTGCAATAAATAAAAACAATACATAGTGGAAATCAGGACCTTCCATAGCCTTCGTTAGTAGGCGGCTACAAAGCAAATCCATATTTTTGTAATGGAATTTTTATTTGAGTTCCTTGTCCATGAAGTGTCATCGTGCCTGCCACACGGTACGACTGTAGAAATGGCAACTTATGTAAAGAAACCATTTAGTTATGAACTAAGTACTCTTTGAAAATTAAGCTGAGAATCAGGCTCTGTCCTAGTGTGGACGTAATGCCAAAAAGAAAAAGACATAGTGGAAATAGGCAGGATAAGTACCAGTGAAGATGAAAAGTGAGAAGATAATAAGTACTTGATTAAACTATCGAAAACCTGTACTTCAATTAATGGGGGCGAAGATTAGAGCATGGGTGGGGCGAAAATTGAATTTGGGGGGACGAAAATTAAAGCACACCATCAATCCAAAAATTATACTTTTTTCAATAGTAAAACTTTGTTTTGGATAACTTTGCAGCTTGATCATCCTAAAATAATAGATGAATAGTTGAATAAACCCAATAACATTATTTGATATTGATTAATAGAGTCAGAAATTTATTATTCCTGCGATTACATGGTTTAGGGGGGCGAAATCTAGTGCTTCTACCCTAATCATGTTTTATTGAGCATCCTGGCAAGATAGAATTATCGTGTCTTTGGAGAACTTTCGAATAGTTTTATCCCGAAATCCCAATAAGATAAAAATGAACGAGTCTTCAATAATCCATAAAGTTGTTGGCATCCGGAAAGCAGATTGTTTGGTTAGGCAAAGTTATCAGAAAACTGTTGACATGCGGAAGTCGAAGAGAAAGGTTCGAATTCTACCACTACGTTATCTGATTCACTTCATATTTAAGTGATTCAGGTCTGACTCACTTCATATTCAAGGGCTTCCAGTCTTATACTCGAATAATTTAGATCTGAATCATTTCATATTCCAGTAATTCAGGTATAATTCGCTTCATATTAATTCAAACTTCAGCCCACAGACGGTATGATCAACATTGACTCCGCTCCCAGTTAGTTA
>NW_018735349.1:0-62338 GCF_002204515.2 Aedes aegypti
GCCCTATAACTGGTTCACCTACTGGCAACATTTCTTTGATGGGTTTGTAAATAACAGGACTTCAATCCTTGTCCGCGCTTTTACCAACCAATGGTAATGCCAGGCTCTGACTTCACACCCACGCCCTCCCACCGATTCTCAACAAGGACAAAAATCACGCACCAAAGAGGGGGTCAATATTCAACAAGTCCCAGGAGGATCACCCAAACTCCGCCGCCACCGTTCCTTCCCAATCAGGGCCCAGCCAAGCCTTCGGTGGTCTAGTTTCCATTCAGCTGCAATGCCATTGTTTGTTGAGCACCATAGACTTACGGAGTGATAGAGTCCCGTCGTGTTGCGGCCTTTTGGGCACCCGTCGTCGTCTAACGCCGATGACCCGCCGCAGGAGAGATAGCCCCATTGCGGATACGGTCGGCCATTGCATTGGGGCTCGCTCCCGTTCGCTCTCGAATGCTCCGGGAGCATTTCCTCCCTGCTGGTAGCAGGCCCTCTGCGACAAACGCATCGCAGCAACTATACGACGACGGAAACCCGTAGTTGTGCAGCTATGGGGAGTCGGGTGTCGTCCACGCGCCAAGATCCGAACTGCGCATGACCCCAACAGCATAGCGTAATATTCTGACCTAGGCCGGAGAGCGAGAGAAAATTGCCGTCGTTCTGCTAAATACTTCCTTATTGAGTTTTCTCAACGATGATGATGACGTTGATGACGATGATGATGGTGGGAGGTGCGGCGATGACTATGATGACTAAATGATGGCTGTGAACTCTGGTCGCTCCAAAAATAGACCCCATGCATCCATCCATGGACGACACGACACGTATACGCAAAAACGGCTCGCCGTGGGAACTTTATTGCATATTTGTTTGCTACCACCCACTTCCTATACTAGGTCTGGCTGCAATGTGGAACATAAAATACCATGGCTTTAAGGCCGCACGGGACGTCATCATAATCACCTATCCATTTCAAGAAGCAAATCCCAAGAACCACACCATATATCGATGCAAAAATGTATCAGTATGATTCTATATATGCAGTGCACAACCCATAAGTTTTCAGCTTCATCGGTTCACTAAACTCGAGATTTGCTTCCTCAAAGTTTTGATGATTATTGTTAGAGTGAGACGAAGATAGGAAAAATAACACGGTCTCCCGTGTCCCCTTAAGAGAGAAGACGTGAAGAGCAATTTAGCGCAGAAATGCAACCACCAGTAGAAATTCCTGCCGAGTGCGAGCAAACTGCAACACGGTGCACCCACCGTGTTGAATGTATGGAAGCATTTTGCCAAATTCGAACATTATAGAACCATTTGGCTGGATCGTAGAATCACTGGGATCGAAAATAGATTGAGCGTTGCTAATCTTGGGGTTGTTGTTGCCGTTCTAGGAGCAGTGACTTGAAAAAGATGAAGATAATTTAAATGGAAAACATCAAACGCAAACAAATTGATATGTTCTCGAAACTTTAATTAATTCCATTGTTGAAGCAAGGGGCATTGCAATACCTAAATGTCAAGTAAAATTCAAAACCGTGATTATGGACATGATCTCAAACTTTTGATCCGTCATAAAAAAACAAATTTTGAAATAGTTATTTAAGCAACAAGTTGCAAAATGATTATTTTTTCAGCACGAGTCGTACATTTCTCCGAAGAGGCTTGGCGAGTTGGATAAATACAATGAGTGCTGAAAAAATCGAGTTTTGCCACGCGTTGCTTACAACATTTTTTGGCAATTACGAGAAATGCCGTTTGAGTTAGATCATTTTTTAGGAACACGGTCATATTTCAAGGCATTCATGTGCTAAAGCGACTCGATATTTTCCAATCAGGTAGGCTGTGATGCAGTAGTATGGCCATGGGGCTCTGCACAAAAACATCCGCTCTCTTTCACTCTTACATAAAATTTGTAAACAACAAGGCCAGTAAACGTCAAAATTTCAGGCAGAATCAAAACAGTGCAGAGCCCTATAGACATGACAGTCACAAATTTTCACCCATCATCCGAAGTCAAATCTACTTATATTCTTGATTCGCGGACAATATAAGACGCCGCATGAAATATTCTTCTTTCTGTACAGTTGTTTCTCATATGCCAATCTTCCTACACAAACCGTGTAGGAACATGAAGTTCTGATCATTTTGCCCCTACGTTCACTGACGAATCACCCTATAAATTTCCCGTCGTTACATATTCTACTATCTCCTATAGTTACATCATATTTCAACTCAGAACAAACTGTGAGGGAAGTCAACTAACTTTCAATTCCGTATTCCGAATCTAAATCCGAATCTACAATTTGAATCCGACTCAATTCGGTTCCTCATACGGATGTAGAATCAGAACCTAGTTGACTAAGTCATTGAGGAATTAAGAACAATTGAATAAATGACGTATGGATGCAATCCGACGTCATTTTGATAACTCCCAAAACAGTACTGCAAAGTGTTACTTTTCGATACTGATATTAGTGCTGAAAAGTAGCACTTTTCAGCACTGTTTATTTCGGTAGGAAAAGTAGGCCGTTATGTTGTTCATTCTCTCAATAAAAAGTAGGCTGATTTGGAACGGAATTGCAAAAATAAAATTCCTCAATTAGTTTCTGGCTTTAAGGCTAAGTAGCCCATCATTTCGTTCTGGCAACAATGATGACTTTTCAGCTTATATTTCAAAGTAATAAAACTCAATCTTGATAGTTTATATTGACTTGGAAAAGTATCACTGTACGCGCATACATGCATAAAGTATGCTGATACTTTTTCAGCTGTGTCAGTGCAAAAACCAACTGATTTTCTTTGATTCGAAATCGTGAGATGAATCAGCAACAATCATCAACGACGCGTACAAATTCCAATGACGGTCTACTTCGCCTTAAGCCCTTTTGGAAATTATTTAAAGAAAAAAGCCAATTCCGGTCTTGAAAGAAAAAAACAAATTATTTCTTATTGCGAAAAAGCTTTAAAACTTGCTATGCAGTTTCACGCCAATTCGACACGCGATTGGCAGCACCCCTTCAGAATTCAATGAAACTTTCTGGATGTCAAAAGTATGTGAAACTAAGATACTTTGCATATTTTGTTTTTTCAAAATCGATCTAGACTAACATTTGGAAAGGGTCAATGTTTTTTTTACTTTTTTTTATAAACCCGTATAACTCAAAAACGGTAAGACCTACACAAAAGTGTTGTATGGGAAACTGTCGTAAAATTTCCTGACGTTTTAGAAAAAAATATTAAAAAATAAAAACACATTTTCTACACTGAAAAAAAAAATGATTTAAAAATTTTAAAGTCGATTTAAAAAAACGGCCACTTCAGATTTTGATCATCCTCAAGCAAAAAGTTTCGTAATTAAATTTACTAAAAGTCGTAAATACATTGCAAATTGGGCATATTTTAGAGAAAAACAAGTTTTTCTAACATCGATATTTTTAAGTCCAAAATGATTTTTTTATTTTATTTTTATTTCGCTTTAAATAGTCTCGTATGATCATATTTTCAAGTGATAAATGAGTATTATTCACAAAACAGAGCATAGTTGTTTTACTGGGAGTAGTGAAAAGAAATAAAACGGAATTATACAGAGTTTTTTTTTTTCAATTAAATTTAATTGATCTCGCACCAAACCGCTTATGAGAAAATCAACTACGTCTAACAATCTGATGGGTTTTTATGGTTGGAAAGATATCACAATAGTATTTAATTTCTTATTTAGTCAAAGCCAATTTTAACAGGTGTCTGCAAAGGGTCAATATTATGCTTATGAAAAAAGTCGTGGTTTGTTTTTATTTTTATTATTGCTGTATATCCTAAAACGTAGTATCTGCACATGAATATTTACATTATTTTTGGGCTTTACTAAATAAATTGAATATTTTTGGTTCATCCTCTGAATTGGTATACCGTTTGGCTGCAATTTGTGTATCACTAATAGGCATAAAACAATGATATTTTTGGGTACCAGGGACAGTTTTAACCTTATCAAAAAATTCTACCAATTTCTCTGACATTTAGCATATTGTTCATTAGATATATAACAGAAATTTAATTTGGTGATACATGTATCAGTTTGTTTCACTGCCCAGTCGAATAGTTCTCGCGGAGTTGCGATTGTGTTTCCATAGCATTTTGCAAGACTTGCTCTTTTTGCCAGTGCCACCAATAGCGTCACAGGGGCCTTTGCCGTGGGATGTGGCAAAAAGTGCCACTCTGCTTCCAATCCATGTATTTTCTTGAAATTACATAAGCTGACATTTTTTTTTAATTTTTATAATGAGCTGCAGCTCCATCTGACTTAAAATAACTTTTGATTTGTTTAACTAAATTTATCAGTTTTGAAATAAATAGCTGAACTGCTACTGTGTCATGGGTCTGATATTATAATAAAACTAACATTTTCCAATTTATTATCTTTTTTATGGTAAATCTAGAATTGGTGTATCGTTGCTTGGGAATTATTCCAGTGATATCCTTGAGCAGCGTTAGAATTTTCAGAAAAGTCGCTAATTACCAGTATTTAACCTTGTTTTAAGGAGTCTTTTTTGTTTCGTAGAAAAACAGACTGTTATTTGCAAATAAAATCATGATTTCTTATTCATCATTATCTCTTATTCATCTGGCGTTTAACGCAGGTACGTTTAGTAAGTTTTTTTTTCTCAAAACTTTTTCTAAAAAAGAATTTAATGGGGTATGGATAAGGTTGTTACTTTTCAATGTTTGCAATACTATTGTGATACCTTTCAAACCATAAAAATCCGCTGAATTGTTAGACGGAGTTGATTTTCTCATAGGCACAGGCGAAGTCCATTGATTGCCTGCATTTAAAAAACATAATCACTATATAATTCCGTTTTTAACTATTCTCAATAAAAAATACAATCTATTTTCTGATTCAAACTCATGTATCACTTGAAAATACAATCATATTTGACGGTTTGAAACAAAATCTTTGAAAAAATAAATTTCAGTTTGGGACTTAAAAAATTGAAGTTAGAAAAACTTGTTTCCCTAAAATATGCCCAATTTGCAATGTATGGACGACTTTTAGCAAATTTAATTACGAAACTTTTTGCTTAAGGATGATCAAAATTTGAAATGGTCGTTTTTTTAAATCGACTTTAATGTTTTGAATTTTTTTTTTCGGTGTAGAAATTGTGTTTTTATTTTTTCAATATTTTTTTCTAAAACTTCAGGAAATTTCATGACAGTCCCCATACAACACTTTTTTGTAGATCTTACCGTTTTTGAGTTATCCGGGTTTATAAAAATAAGTAAAAAAAACTTTGCTTACAAAAAATCGATGTTAGAAAAAAAATTTCCCTAAAATATGCCCAATTTGCAATGTATGGACGACTTTTAGTAAATTTAATTACGAAACTTGTTGCTTAAGGATGATCAAAATCTGAAATGGCCGTTTTTCTAAATCGACTTTAAAGTTTTGAATATTTTTTTCAGTGTAGAAAATGTGTTTTTATTTTTCAATATTTTTTTCTAAAACTTCAGGAAATTTCACGACAGTTCCCAATACAACACTTTTTTGTAGGTCTTACCGTTTTTGAGTTATACGGGTTTATAAAAATAAGTTAAAAAAAAAAACTTTGGGACTTAAAAAATTCGATGTTAGAAAAACTTTTTTTCCCTAAAATATGCCCAATTTGCAATGTATGGACGACTTTCAGTAAATTTAATTACGAAATGTATAGAACGAAATCAGTGTAGAAAATGTGTTTTTATTTTTTTAATATTTTTTCTCTAAAACGTCAGGAAATTTCACGACATTCCCCCATACAACACTTTTTTGTAGGTCTTACCGTTTTCGAATTCATGGTGTGCCAGAAACCGTTATTGACGCAAAAAAAATGTCCAAGAATTTGACACCTACCATTTGAAAGATATAGTATTCAAGCATCTTCTCCGTGAATTTGAAAATATTTTAACGAGGGAATAGAAAGTTATCGTGATTTGAAGGTTTTGAGCTGTTTGGGAAGGGATTTTTACATACTTCACAATTTTCCCCATCAGTGCATCATTATTAATTTGTAAACTAGACAAATATCCATTAGCTATGCACTAAGCATTCAAAACATATGATATCTAAGTATCGTCTCTTAAAATTTGAGATAATTTCTTCAAGAAAATCAAAAGTTACAATGATTTATATATTTACCATTGTTTCTATAAAGTTTAAATAAGAGCTTATTTATAAAGCTTTGCTATATAAAATTACATATTTTACTAATAAAAATGTTCATAGGACTGACACTCGGCATTCAAAAGATAAAGTTGACTACACACACTAGTTGACTACCATCTTTGAAGTTAGTTTTAGAAAACTTTATCAAAGACAACATAACAAGAGTACCTTGAAGTTTTGGAGAAGCGAATATTGAATATTTTTAATTAGCACGTTCAATGTTTTTACCATTACTAAACCCAACAAATTCTTGTCAATATGTTAATCAATGTGATTAAAGAGCGTGATTGACCGTCCGCTGCTGCTTCTTTGTTATTACAAAAGCAACTATACTTGCACAAGGAACCGACGGATGCTGCTTAGGATTTGTTGCACCACCTTCAGTGTGTAAGTGATGAAATTCTCATTCCCTGTACTAAGCAATATCGGCGCCGACTACGTCCAAATACAGGTCGATTTGGGTTATGGAATAAATGTATTACGTGTTGCCATCACTGAAGAAGCTGTTGGGGTCATCTGCACTTCCACGAGAAATCATTGGGAGTTTGGAAAATTGAAAGGGATTATATTAGAGGATTCGTCTTGGTAAACAAAACGCATAATTACAAGAGTCCAAGAGATCATCGCATCCAGTGAATATGATACACCTCTCTCCAAACATAATAATGTCAACAAAATAATAAATGAAATAATACAAAAAGTAATTATTTCATGTGTACAAATCTTGACTGACTCAATATGACGACACAGTTCATGACGAATCATTCAAAAATTTGATGATTCGAATCATGCATCATCAATCTAAAACTTAATCTATCAGTATCTAAAGGAAAAGTCGATATTTATAGTATCTAACAATTCAAGAATCTTGCGTTATAATGTAAAACAAAACCGAATATGAGACTTGTTGCATTTAAATATTTGAAAATCTGAAACAAGGTTTATTTCGACAATAACCGACTACGAACTATGATTTGAACCAATATGTAAACATATCCCCTTCGTTGTCTAAATAAATTATCAACAATCATGTTTGGCCCATTCAGAACAGTAGCATAAAGCGATCTCACCAGTTGATAATCCATCCTCGACTGATCAACAAGGAACCACTTTCAAATTATTCAGGTTCATCAATATGCTTTTTTGGGCCATAATGAATCACTGCCCAGCAAAACGCCGTAAATGAAACAAAATGTTCAAAAATGAACACATTTGCTTATGCTGCAACGAAGCACTGCTTTCCTTGAATGAAAGGTACAAGTTCAATACAAATCTGTTAAGTTAATTTGTTTTGCAATGATAGAATGCGTGTTGCGAACATTATTTTAGACGATTGAAAAACAAATCTTAAAGACAGCTTCAAAACTACAAAATACTCTAGTTATGTCGTCTTTTGATAAAGTTTTATCAAACTAACTGCGAAGATGCTTGATTACTATATATTTTGAATACGAGTGTCAGTCCTATAAAGATTTTTATTTGTAAATGATGTACTTTAATATAGCAAAGCTTCATAACTAAGCTCTTATTTAAACTTCATAGAAATCATGGTAAATATACAAATTATTGTCCCGAAGAAATTATCTCAAATTTTCAGAGATGATGCTTAAATAACATATGTTTTGAATGCTTAATGCAAACTAATGGTTACTTGGCTAGTTTACAAATTAATAATGATGGTGGGGAAAATTGTAAAAGTATGTAAAAATCCCTTCCAAAACAGCTCAAAACCTTCAAATCAAGATAACTTTCGATTCTCTCGTTAAAATATTTTAAAATTCACGGACGAGATGCTTGAATACTATATCTTTCAAATGGTAGGTGCCAAATCCTTGGACATTTTTTTGCGTTAATAAAGGTTTCTGGCACGCCGTGCGAGTTATACGGGTTTGTAAAAAAAAAAGTAAATAAAAAAAACTTTGGGACTTAAAAAATTCGATGTTAGAAAAACTTTTTTTCCCTAAAATATGCCCAATTTGCAATGTATGGACGACTTTTAGTAAATTTAATTACGAAACTTTTTGCTTAAATCTAAAATGGCCGTTTTTTAAATCGACTTTAAAGTTTTGAATATTTTTTTTTCAGTGTAGAAAATGTTTTTTATTTTTTCAATTTTTTTCTCTAAAACGTCAGGAAATTTTACGACAGTTCCCCATACAACACTTTTTTGTAGGTCTTATCGTTTTCGAGTTAAACGGGTTTATAAAAAAAGTAAAAAAAAAACTTTGACCCTTTCCAAATGATAGTCTAGATCGATTTTGAAAAAAAAAAACAAAGTACCGTCGTTGGGGGTGACAATGGGTCAAAAAGGGATATGTGCGATTTATTTTTTGAATAACTATCGCAATTTAACTCCAATAAACTTCAAATTTGGTGTGTATGTACTTTGATGGTACATTAACAACTGTTCAAAAAATTAAAGACAAATATTTATTCACAGCGACACCACAAATGAATAAAAAATGACCCAATCTCACCCCATAGAGGGGGTGACATTGGGTCACTGTAATTAAAATAACTTGTTTTTGAGAATATGATTTCAAAACCATTCACAACTGAAAAATATTGATAAAAAACGATGCAAACTAAACAAAAAGATATCTTAGATGTTTCACAAGTATGATAAACCCACTTAAAAGAAAGATTATACAGAAAATTGAAGAGCTATGAGAAAAAATATGTAAACCCAACATTTATCGTCAAGTTTACATAAATTTTCTTGGTTTTTCCCTCAAATTGTCTTCAAAGTCTCATCCCCATTGCTATAAAGCCCATTCAGTTTCCCCAAAGGTGTACTGAAACAGTGATTATTTTAAACCTTCGCAAATAGTTAAATTTCGGTGCGACATTCCACGATCAATAAATTTCAGGCAGAAGTTGACGTCATAATCCCAGTATTTCAGCGATCCAACTCATTTGTACTTCCGTGAGATGTTTCTATAATATGAAAACACTGATAAATAATCAAATTTAGAAAAAAAAAACACCCTTTTGATAAAAAATTACGATGTTGCTGCACACGAAACACAGTTGCTGGTTTGAGAAGTTGTCAAAATGCGTTGTATTGTTATTCAATGCACGGAATACTCAAGTAGACTTGTTTGATGTTTCAGAGATGCTGTATTTAGAAAGAATAAACACATCTTGATGAAAAAAGAGAACACCCGGCACCGTAAAATGTCAAGAAAGTGGACTTGGAATTTCATTTACTATCGTTCTTGTTTGACCCAATCTCACCCCCATTTTCAATGTTTTAAGACATCGTACCGAAAAAAATGTTTTTCTTTGTGGGAAAATCAAACAGATTCCGGAAAATACCTGTGATGTGTAATGAAAAGACTTTCAACATTCTACTAATACAACGATAGAGGCTAGAGTACATGCGTGATACTTTGTACAGGAGAAATTTTATGTTGTAAATTTTATCTAGTTTCAACATGCAAGTTTATTGATGTAGTACACAAAAACTACTATTTCTAAAAATGTATATTGTTATGAATTTTGTGTAATAATATGTTCCCTAACATATGAATTATTCATTTTAGTAATATCAGCGTTATTAGCTGAAATATTTCACAAAACATATTTTTTCCGTTTTGACCCAATCTCACCCCCTAGACCCATTGTCACCCCCATCGACGGTATGTAAAGTATCTTAGTTTCACATAGTCTTCACATCCAGAAAGTTTCATTGAATTCTGAAGGGGTACTGCCAATCCCTTTGTCGAGTTGGCGTGAAATCCATCAACCATGTTTATTATTGATCTATCAACTTTCATTTGAAATTTAAGCTACCATCGAGCTTGAGTGAAATTAAACTGCCGTTTACCATGATTACATTCAAAAATAATGTAATTTAAAGAACAAAAATTTAAAATTGGTGGATTTTTTTGGGGAACGTGTCAAATAAAGTCTAAATTTTAGGATGGTGGAAGGTTTAGCGATGCCTTTTTTTTTAGAGGAGCCCCCCTTCTTTGTAAGCATACGACCAAGGTCTCACCAGGGTGGGTTACCCGATCTTCCCTAAGGTTATTCGTATCCCAGGCGACACCATGGGGAGGTAGGGATAGAAGTTACTGGACAAGAGGCTAAGGACCACAAATGGGGTCTATTTCATACTTGCAGGTACTCGAAGTACCAATGGTACGCATTGTCCAGTCATTTACCACCCAATAGCTCATATAGTACTTTTTTTCACTATCACGAACTTAATGTTAGAACTCTTAGTTGTGACTTTAAAATTCTCCTTTCCAAATGGTTATTCGATTGTAAATAAATGCATGGAAAATATGAGCATTTCAAACCCCTTTCATTCTAAAGAGGCTTTTGCAAAATTACATATAGAGAATTATAATTGTATCAAAAACGACTACCTCATTTTTTCTCAATATTAATGGAGTAGAACGACATGCCTTAAATAAAAGACACGGGTATACTTACCACAAAAGCTGGAAGAAAACTGGTCACAGTGGCAAGAGCTTTGATGTATATTTATTAAATGTTTGTAACGAAACCGAACCACCACTCTATTAGCTTAGAGCACTCTATGGAAAGCCACTTACATATGTTTACTTTACAGAACGCGTAATTAGAATTAATTAAACGTTATAAAATTAAACATGAAATTTGTATGTCCATAAAATCGAGGTAAAATGTACATAAAATCGAAGTACTTAAAATCGAGGGTCCATATAATCGAGGTATACTTGTAACCGTATGATGCGTCAGTATACTGTACAATGCGAATTCATTGACATTACTATGTCCAAAAAACAACTTAAAATATGACTTAACGACAATAGAAGTAATCATTGTAATTTTTGTATGTGCTTATGTATTACTTATGCTTGACGAAATAAGTAAATAAATAAATAAATAAATAATTTACTTGATTTATCAATCATAACATTTTGATTTGACGGATGAAAAAAAGTGGTTTTGTTGCATATGAAAAAAATAAATGATGATTTTGCAAAATTTCCATTTTTTTTATTCTCCCCACCTTCTCGGCATATTTTAATTAAGGGTGACAAATGAATTTTAGATTTTTCGATTTTATTTAGAATCGTTTAAAATTATTTTTGAATATTTGAAATCATCTAGGAACTTTCCATTTCTTTGATGTGATTTCAAAAAAGTTGTTATTACTTTATAATTGTTTTTTAAATTTGAGTTATACATATTTTTGAGGCTCTCTAGAATGGCCAAGAGTTCACAACCTAGACGTGGACTGATCGCAAATCTAAGAACGTCTTGATTAGATGGATGAATTTTATACTCGTCACTGGGAGGTTCATACTTCTAATGCTTTATCCAAAATTTTCATCAAAACTATTCAATTCCAGCTCATTATTCATAACCAGAATTCGCGACGCCCCAAGACGACTTCGAAGTCAACGACGGCATCCAAAACGCTCGTCATTCGAGGCGATGGAGGCCATCAGCCTTCCCCCAAAAGCCATCAACCATTTGGGTCCTTCGAACAATCGTCAGACTGCGCCTGTTTTTCCTTTCTTTTCTCCAAAGACAATTTTCCATCCAGCCAGCAATGCTACAGTTATTGCGCTCATCCTTTTGTAGGATGTAGATACGCGAAACGGCACGAGCATAAATTGGCAGAGGCAAATGTGTGCGGCCAAATGTGGGGGCCAAAATAGCCGCGGCGGTAAACGCACAGCTATTCAGCAGGACTCCGGTCGAAGATATTTTCTTAACTTCCAGGGCATAGAGTATCTTTGTACCTGCCACACGATATACAAATGCAAAAATGGTCGATTAGCAAAGAAAGCTCTCAGTTAATAACTGTGGAAATACTCATAAGAATATATAACATCTGTTGGGACGTAAAGCCAGAAAGATAAAGAAGAAACTTGTGCGGCAGAAGAAGCCTCCGCAGCAAGTGCAAAACCACTTGGCAACAACAATTCGACAGCGAGCCATAATGGCTTTTGGCACCGAGCCTCCGTCGCAAAGCGACAAAAGGGCGACTGCCGCGCAAAGAATATGGCCTCTGCTGCTGGCTTTTTGGTGCATCATACACTCATCGGTTTTTTGGTGCAGATCGGGCTTCTAGAGAACTGCTGGCGGCTGCCGTTTTAAAGAGTAGGTATCACATTGGAGTGTGACTATGGGTTATGGTGTAGCAACTACCGCAATGTTACAACAGCAACTCAGAGAACCGTCCCCTGGAAAGGAAAGGATTCGAGACCCATTCATTGTGCGCTTTGCAAGAAAGGACTGCACGACGCTGATTTTGTACGCATTCCACAAATGTTAACTGCATTTCGATGTGGTCGGGTATGCTGGAATTTGGAGTTTGTAAAATTGTTGCTGCGGGTGGTGGGAAAGTGGAATTCAATATTTCTATGGCCACAACAACGTGGGCCAGTGAAGCCAAACCAAAATCGGTTTGGGAGGAAGAATTAAAAAGTAAATCTACATGAGGTACGATCCGTTATATCGATCTAATATGAAAATGGCAACTTTGATAAAGAAACCTCTCAGTTAATAACTGTATAAGTGCTCTTAGAAAACTTAGCTGAGAAGCAGTCTCTGTCCCAATGAGATGTAATGCCAAGAAAAAAGAAGAACTAAAAGATTCACTACAGTTCTTTTCACTTGAGAACTTTATATATTTATGGACCTGGTCATTAGCATCATTGCTTATATCTAGGTGATCTGTGTTACCTAACACTATCATCATTATTTGGTAAAAATAAATTAAGCTATTATAACCATTTTGTTAGCTGCATATTACATTTCATTTGCTGTAGTAGTTCAGAATTTTAACATTTTGACGAAGTGTGCGATTTGATAAATAACTTTGGAATATTCTAACAATGCATGTCGGAAAATAGAAGTTTTTTAATTTTACGATCAAGCCTTCATGCCAAACACTGTCGATTTCATATATTTTCATATGTCTAGAAGAGCAAGACCAGTAGAATAGCCTTCAGATTTGTTGGAACGGATCAAATTTGTTACACGGGAAATTTGATGAATGGTTGAATGTCCATGACGAAATCCGAACTGTTCACTGGCAAAAAATGAATTTCATTGAAGTGGACCATCATTCTGTTCAAAATGACCATTTCAAAAAGTTCACTGATGGAGGAGAGCATACTGATTGGGCGATAGCTAGAAACTTCTGCAGGATTTTTGTCTGGTTTAAAAATTGGAACAACCTTAGCATTTTTCCATTGGTCAGGAAAATATGCCAACTGAAAACATTTGTTAAATATATCAACTAAGAATGATAAGCTACTTTCTGGAATTTTCTTGATGAGGAAGTAGAAAATTCCATCATCGCCAGGACCTTTCTTATTTTTGATTTTTTTTAAATAATAGCTCTTACTTATTCCAAATCAGTCTCCCAGTAATTTTCGAAAACGTTTTCTTGATTGAGAATGTTTTCGAAGTCCTGAGTAACTTGATTTTGTATTGGACGAGTAAGTCCTAAATTGAAATTGTGCGCGTTTTCAAACTGCATAGCAAGTTTTTGAGCTTTTTCGCAATTAGTTTAGTAATAAGAACCTGAGAGAGAGGAGACAGCCTACTGACGGTTGGCCTGTTTTCTTGTCTGCTTGGACTTCTTTGTTTAATTCTTGGGTTGTGCACAATGTTCAGATGAACTTTGGTCCAAAGCAAATTCACCTCTTGTTGTTCACTATAAACAAGGATATGAATAAAAAAATCAATAGCAGTTTGCCAACACATAACTCTATTTAGTTATTTAACTTTTTAAAATGTGAAATAATCGAAAAACCCAGAAATTTTATTTACGTCTACTTGAATTTTGACGGGTTTTCACGTTCTGCCCTTCGAATGTGCGGTTTTCCAGTGACAGTTGGTAACTGGTTCCCGTGACTTTTAGGATCTCGCAATCTCCTCTCTCTCAGATCAGAACCATGCTTTTTTAATTTATTGTTCTATCTCCATGTTAAGTTATTCAAACTGTATAAAATTGTCAGGGTGTCCAATATTTGCAACGTTTCATCAATCTGCATAGCGATTTTCACTCAAAACTTGCTCATTCCAGAGTTATTGGCAAGGTGCGGTTTGCCCCGACAGTGCTTATTACCCCAGGAATCCCTACTAGAAGGGTGAGTAGGAGAGGTAGTGGGCTAATGTTTTTTGTTAGATCTGAGTATGAATTTTCAAATTGTACAAACGGATTAGTTTTCAATTTAATAAAATACGCATTAAGCTAAAAAAGCCCTCTATCTTCGGATATTTATGAATTCAAACAATTTATTGAGTATGCGATGGAAAGTTATATAAGTTCGCCTACTGTTATACTTGGTGACATTATTGATCATCTTATTTTGTTTAGAGTCTGGTGATGGTCGTACGCGCGCAGCCGTAACACAACGTATTTTGACAGCTACTAAGCTACTGTAGTAGTCAATATACTTAGATCAGGAACAATTGAACACGACGAGTGTGCTTGCTGTCTAGTTCTTGTACTGTATTTTGAGGTTGAAGGTTCTGTTTGATCAGTGAGCGCTGCGCTTATATTTGGAGGAATGGATAGATAGTCGCCAAAATTGGATTTATCTTGAGACAGACAATAATAAAAAAAATAACTTGAACTAATAGTTATTAGAGGTATGGCATGTTATGTTATACATACATATGTAGCTATTTAACGAACACGCTGAAACCGTTTTCTATAGGAGTACCGCAGGGCAGTAGTTTAGATTCATTATTGACAATTGTTGTTCATATTATTTATAAATTACATGGGCAGGCTTCTCCTAAAAAGAAAATTGAGATTGTTTTGCAGATGATGCAGCTAGTTTTTACGTTGGAAACAATGTAGCACATATTCAAGATTAAATGCGATCGGATGTAGAGTTCCTCAATGATTACTTTAATCAGAATATATTATCATTGAACGTAACTAACAATAAAATTATTATTTTCAAGAGAAGACGTGAAAATATTAATCTCAGTTGGGCAAGCCACATAAATTAAGTATTTAGGAATGATTTTAGATGAAACTTTATCTTGGCGTTCCCACATTGGCTATTTATTTAGAAAACTATCTTAATTATGTGGTTTGATCCGCAAACTATCATATTTCGTGTCTTAGAAGTTGTAAAAAAAATACAAGCATCAATATTTAATTAGCATTTGAGATGCTGCGTCAAAAACTACCTAAAATTTGTGCTGTAACGGTGAAGCCCCCCGTTTGGATAACGCTGCAATGAATACGTGACAGATGTCAAAGAAATGAAATGTCATCTAGAAGTCTGGCTATCATAGCGATAATTTGCAGATTAGAAGATCTAAAGCTACATTTTCTCCTCGATAAAAAGTTTGAAGTATTATTATAATTAGAATTATGTATAACTTGAACTAGCTCCATCAATTTGTAATTTCATAATTTCTAGTATTGATTCAAATTGATTTCGTGCGGAACGAATAATAAGGCGAACTATTTAGAATCAAACATATGCTCCTTATGAGTACTTCCACAGTAATTCAATGAGAGTTTTATTTGCCAATTGACCACCTTTGGATTCGTATATCGCATGACAAGCACGAAAATACTCTATTCCCTGATAAGTCGAAAAAATTGCCTACCCAAAAAGATCCTCTACCGGTGGGATACGAACCCACGACCCTCAGCTTGGTCTTGCTGAATAGATGCGCACTTACCACTACCCCATTCTCTGACATTTATGAATGTTAAATGTCTGTGCCCTTTATCAACAAAAGATGACTAATTACGCCAGAAGGTTGAAGGTATATGTTCCAGAAAATTGTTGAATGAACTAGAACACCTTTTGTACTTATAAGTTTTCCAGTGACATGGATATAATAACGCTATCAACTAGAGTAAATTGGATAATATTTACAGGAAATGAAAGACTCATCCACTTTTCGTATGAATTTAAGCCATCAGCTGCTCACCTCTCAACAAGAAAAGTGGGCCAGCAAATTTACATCCCTAACAATTCTCCTGCTGCCGGGAATACTTCCCGGAACCCAACTAAAAAGTTCATCTCTTTATTGCATTTCCTGTCGCTGTCACTGTCAGAAGCAGCACCCTGCACAATATGACCCCATTATAATGGGGCGCAAGCAATCTACTGTTTGTGCGGCCACGTGACTTGCGTGATAAGGACGATCGGCCAGTAACCGCAGCAACCCACCACAACGTCGCCCTGATAAAAAAAATATCGTGAAAATGCAATACGTTTTATCGTATCAATACTATAAGTGTTTCCCAACAGATTTACCATAGATCTTAATGTATTTTTTACAATTCACTTATCACCAATCATCCAATATGATCAAACCTTGAACGTAACATCCCTAATTTGCTTCTTGCAAGATAGAATTGAAGTTTTATCCAATTTCTAACAAATAGTAAAACAGTTCTGGAGAAAAGTAGAATCGAAGAATTATAATCAAATATTTGTATTCAATAAAACAATTGTGAATTTGTCGTAAAAACAATAAATGTTTCAACCTTACTGAAAAATTCAGCAATAAATTAATTATAGACTCTTTTGTACAGCATAGGCGTATGGTGTTTTAATAAGTTCAACTATTGAATACTTTGTAAAAAATTTTATTCGGGCCTGACACTATGATGGTCGACGTGTTCTCGCCACTTAAAATACCTATGTTTTTATTATTTTCCTATCAACGAGAGTAAAAAACTCATATTTCAACGTGTCAAAAGCAAACCTGACACGTCACGAGATTGGCCACACCACACAACCACCGACCGATCAGAGTTCCCCATCTCGCAGAAGGGACCAAAAATAAACGATTTCCAACTGCGGTTGGTCATTCTGAAAATTTCCTTTCTCGTCCACGAGCGGGTTTTGTTCTGCGTTTTCGTGTGCCCCATTGTTTACATCGCGGGTGTGTTTGATCGGTTGTTTTTGTGTGTTTTGCCCAGTTTTCTCCTGCTTTCGGTTTGGTCAGGGCTCGAAATTTCCTCATCTGCTAGACTGTACGCATTATTGTCCCATGTTTTTCATCACAGAATATGATAAAACCGGTACATTTTTGCAATAATTCCATGACATTAAGTGGTTTTCTGCCATGCATAACAATAATAACAGAACATATTTACAATTTCGTCAATTATTGAAAATTGAACTTTTTAATAGTTAACTTGTCAAAATTCCGTTTATCAATCCTATTATTGCAATGGTTGACTTACTGATGTGGATTGACCTATGAAATTGGATAGGTCCCACTTGCCCCGTTTAGCAAGATAGCTGCGTCTAATGGTACATTTTAATACTTTCTTGTAAGGTTTTCACAATTTCGAAATTATTCGATCAAATTCTTACGCTCACCAGTAAATATGTTGCCAAAATGTGGCCGTGTTGTTGGATTTGCAAAATATTGACTTTTGAAAAAACACAACAATTGAACATTTCGCGCGCAACGTTTCTAAAAGACCTATCTAACATTGAGAGGCTCTCTTTGTTTACTTCTCTTCCATTAATAACTGAGCCACATTAACTTCTTCTGAGTCTCTCATGTGTACATAGGTCCTTTAGTAATGTTCCGCGAGAATTTGTTTGAAGTATCGTTTTTTTTTAGGTGCCACTTGCACCGGGGTACCTTAATAAAATCTATTCCACTTAGAATTTGGCCACACAAAAAGAGGGAGGAGAAAACGTTCAAAATCACACCATAGCACATCATTTAGTTGCATTTTTATTAGACTTCGAAAAAAAATGAGAAAACATATTTCTCAGCTTTTCAGATGAGCTTAAGGGGGAATTTTCAAAGGCAGTTTTTTTCGTTCAAAATCAAGAAAATATAGAGGAAAATGTATTCACTGTATTCTATTCTCCAACCGAAACACAATGAACACATTTTCATCGAATAAATTTTAGTTTTCAACAGAAAAACTGCTTTTGAAGTTTCGATAACGACGATGATTACGATGACGGAGCGTTGATCGTTAAGAACTTTTTGCCGAATTCCACCCACAAATTTTTGCTCAGTAAATACCATTCCCAAGTAACAATTTTAGTTTTACCAATTACTTCCAGGGTGCTATAAATAAACGCCCATAAAACCATGGTCAAGGCACTGTGGTCTTCATCGCATCCCCCAAAACCTCTTGTAGATTAGAACGTGACTAGTTGGCCCACTCTGAAAGAGGCTATGAAGTGTACAATTATGTCACACGAATAAAGCAAAATAGCATTTATGGTAGCTATTTTGAAGCCACCTGTTCTAGATGAATGTCGCATCATCTTGAAAATGATTTTATCAAAATGTTGATCTTGCCGGATTTATTACAACGTAAACAAAACAAAACAAGATTGAAAACACGTCTGGGATAATTATTTTCGTAGTGCTTTATATTTAAAGTTATTTATTTGGATATCGTGCTCAAATATTTAGTGCCGAGTGAGATTTACTATGAAATGTGATAAAAAAGAAGTGAAATTGCGGGTGCCCCCTCTGAAAGTGGTATATTTACAGTTATTTCGCATTTGCTAAAATAAACCGCCAGGTGAAGAATAAAACATGTTCAACATTTCTTGGTTTGATTGGGCGGTAATTGTGTATTAAACTATATTCAATCAGTTTAATCATCACAGCATAGCATGAAATGCGCGAATTCATGGAGCAAATAGATTTGAAAAAATGAAATTGAGGCATTCGGAGTGAAATTAATATGGCGGAACCATAATTGATTGATTGTCATCGACAAATGCTATTTTTTCATCATAAATACACAAATAAGGGCACAATGTTATGATTCGGCATTTGTGGATGTCAAATTGCCATAACAAATGCTGATTGAAAATGATGCAGCTATTTTTCGCTTTTCATGGTAACCAAGCAGCATTCAACAAAGTTTGCAGTTGGTATGCTATTATGAAGAATATACGCAGAAAGAATGAAAATGAACATTAGTTTGTCGTTTTGTCGTCAGGAATAAGTGTTCGTAATGCATCGCAATGCATCTGAAGAGCCCAAATACTGATCAAATAGGTATAAATAAGGTAAGTTATCAAGATTCAATTGCAAGTCAATTAGTTTGAAAGCAGCTTTTATGACAACAAGGTGTATTATATCAATCTTTTATCATAGCCGTCACAAATAAGTGTCGTGCAGCCACCATATGCAGTTTAATAAGGTATTTTATGCTGCAATAAAGCTGATTTTGTAGCCACAAAATTTTAACTTTATAGTTTGTCTCTGAAAGGTTTTGAAAACAACTAAGAGTTGACTTACAAAAATAGCGTCTTCTAGCAACGTTAAATGTCACCTCTAGCTATCATAGCATTCACGTAACTGTCATAAAATATTAATAAATCTACACGAATGCCAAATTGCTGTGGAATTGTTACTTGGGTATTGTCTACCTTACTTGTTTTTTTTTTCAAGAAAATGTCTAGGTCAGACCGTTAGGTTCTATTATTTTGACTTATTTCTAAGATTTACGCTTGGTTAATATAAAAGATTTTTTTGTTCGGGCTTCAGTTGGCGCCAAAATGCGTTACGCATCTAGAATTATTTTCGAAAATACATATTTAGTAAAGCGTAGTCCGCAGCTGACGAGTCGAAACTGGGTTTTCTCATTTGTTTAATTCTCACAAAGGTCTTTACAGCAATTTTTCATAAATTTTAGAACAAAAGTATTCTTGAAATTTCCAAAATATATGCATTTTTCAACTTAAAGTTTTAACAAGATGCTTCATAAACTTTAGTTTATTAGTAAAAATGTAATTTCCGGTGAAAAATAATAATTAATACGAAGAAATTTGATTTTTTTTCATTAAAAATCATGTTTTTGAATAGTTTTTGTTAAATAACTTTTTGAGTAGTGTTTGATCCTTCGACTTGGTTGCTTGCTCCTGTGGGGCAAGCGACGAACACTTGTTCGGCGTTCAATGCTTTTATCGAGTAATATTGCGAATCCGGTTAGGCGCATTCATTTCAAATTATTTATGTATCTTTTACCAAAACGAATCCTTTACCCAAACCTTTCCCATATCCAAACGCCCAGTGTCTACTTGTGAAAGCAGAGTTGCTCGCTTCAAATTTGCTGATTTGTACAGGCCGACTGCGATACAATTCGGATCAATTTATATCACATCAACATCATGCTGTCTACTCCATCACAAGTGCATTGATGGCGATAGACTATGGATATCACTGATGGGTTAAGTTTAGCCTTAAATTAAGTAGTTAAAATGGCAATTTATCAGTACGATATTTTTGATAGTGTTGCAGATAGAATGAAACTATTTGTTAGTCACTGAAAAACAGTAATAGCATGGATAATTACCACGTGATCACTCATTCCACAGTGATTATGATCTAGAGTGCCATGTCGCATCACTGCTGTTGGTTGTCAAATCAAAGTGATATTGATAGCTCGCAAGTGATAGTGATAGTTTTACACCATCAGCCATCAGCTGATACGATTGATATTAAGCAACTCTGTGTGAAAGTGCAGAGGACTCCTCGGCTTCCATAAAGCAAGTAACACGTCAACATTTCCCTCACATCCCTAAATTGACCTGCATTAGGACGCAGACGGCGCCGTTATTGTTTGTTATAATAATGAGAGCACCAGTACTTACACATTGAGGATGCTACTGATCACGAGTAGTGTCTGTTGGTTTCCTGTGTAAGTACAGCTGTTCTTGCAATAACGGAGTAGTATCTGCGGGCGGTCAATCATGCTCATGGTCATGCTCAATAACTTAGTCAAACATTGTTTTTACCTTGAACCGTTGTATACACAATATGAAAACAACTAAATAAGCTTCAAAAGCATGTTAATAGATATGGAATCAATTAAGTATGCATAAAGTTATGGTCCAAAAAAAAAATTTCTTTAGTAACAAGTGGAAAAATTTAGAGAAAACTACTTTTAACTATGACTAGTTTTGATGTTAAACAAATTTTATATTCAGCAAACTTTTCATGAATTTAATAATTATTTTTTTCATCATTTTTTTAAAGAGAATGCTGCTCAAAGTTTCAGAATTGGTTGGAAAATACCAAAGTTATGAAGACTTCACTGAAGATCATATTTCATAACTGGAAAACTCACCTTCGCTTGCGCCACCTCTAAATCTCAATATTTTTGGCTTAAAATTTGAGGATTTCCTTTTTATGTGATTTGAATTCAAAAGAGCACACGAATGTTTGGTTTTGAAACATTTCAAAAAATAAGCCGCACCCTAATGAAAAAGGGGCGCCCATATCGTAGGTCGCCTAAGGTGCCATGAAGTCATGCTACGACTCTGACCATACCATACCATTTTATGACGTTAGGTCGGTAATGGCAGCAGCAAATTTTAAAGGTATTTTAAAATGTGATATGTCTCATATTTCACTGAAAAGAAAAACATAGGACAATTAGTGAGATCGCGTAGGAGACGAATGTAGCTCTTATTTGAAGCTAAAAAAGCATAGAAGAAACTCTGAGAGTTATATGTATGGCACCTAGTAACAGTTATTTATATAAAAACCTTGAAATTTTTCAACAAACTTTAGATCTACATTTAACTACTTACTACTTAGAGAGTAGTTAAGTGAATCATTTAGCTTATACAGTCGAACTTTCACAACGGATTCAAAAATATGGTTATGCAGCTAATTTACCACCTTTCTATAGAATTCTCGAATTTCTCGAAATTCTCAAATTTTTATTGCAAATTACACGTTGAATCACTTTAAAACTGACTGTGTACTACCATCAGTCCACAAGTACAGGTCAGACTCGATTATCCGGAGTATCGTTTTTTTTTTTTTCATTCCGGATAATCGAATCACTAAGAAAAAATTGTAATCTTCTATAAGCGAACTTATTATCTTTTTTCGTCGTTTTATTTATATGATGCGGTGGCGTAGACGAAAATTATTTCTAAGAAACAGTAGGGGTCTTCTTCTTTTCTGACGTTACGTCCCCACTGGGACAGAGCCTGCTTCTCAGCTTAGTGTTCTTATGAGCACTTCCACAGTTATTAACTGAGAGCTTGCTATACCAATGACCATTTTTGTATGCGTATGTCGTGTGGCAGGTACGAAGATACTCTATGCCCTGGGAAGTCGAGAAAATTTCCAACCCGAAAAGATCCTCGACCAGTGGGATTCGAACCCACGACCCTCAGCTTGGTCTTGCTGAATAGCTGTGCGTTTACCGCTACGGCTATTTGGGCCCCTAGGGCCCCTAGTAGGGGTCTTTACAAGAAAAAAAATATCGGCTTACACAAAAATCCACTTTTTCATACCCTTTTTCTTAAATACGTTCAAATCTGCAAAACCATTCATATTGTATATTGCAATAGGAAATTATCTCATATTTATGCATAAAAATTGAAAAACAAGAACATCAAAAAACAAATTCCGGATAATCGAGTCTGAAATTCCGGATAATCGAGTCTCCGGATAATCGAGTCCGACCTGTACTCGCTCATGAGCGGGATATTGCTCATGCTGCAAACAGATAAGTTTGAATCAAATAAATTTGTAAACTATAGCCGCTAGATTTTGAACCGACATATTAGTTTGCTTTCATGTTCATGTCATCTTTTATGTTTTTACTAGAGTAGCCTTACTGTTCAAACTCGTAAACGGGCTTCTAGTACATGAGCGAGTACTGTTGCATTGATGATACTATCAGTATTATTGCTTCGCCAATAACTTTTTTTAAGATGATTGCATGCAAAATTTAAGCGATGAACACGATGAAAAAATGTTAAAAAGGGGATTAATTTTAAAACAGTTTTAGATGACAGGTTGTGATTCTTCTTAATTAATTTTCTTCTTAATTAATTTTCTCAAAACCGTATGAAAATCACTTACGTCGATTTGAAAAAGTAATCGAGTATTGATTTATTTTTTTTAACATGTTACTATTTTCTTCATCAATGATTATACGTTTTTGTAGTATTTACATTTGAAATTTACATTTCAGGAAAATTGGACATATTATTATTTTTTTATGGGCCGTAAACAATGTTTACCCAAAATAAAATGTGAAAAATGCTCTGTATCTCTGTAAGATTCAGCAAACATTTGCTGATTTCAGCGAACAATAGATTGTATGTAAATTCTGAAATTATTTGATTCTGATGTTCAATCAAAATAAAATCCTCGACAAATTCAGTAAAAAAACCTTTTTGAAAAGCTTGTTAGCTTTTCCATGGAATGTCGTAACGAAGATGAATCTATGACAAAAGGTCGAAAGACAAAAGGTCGAAAGGACAAAAGGTCAAAAGGACAAAAGATCGAAGAACAAAAAATAAGGGACCAGAGGCCGAAAATCTTTTTTTTTTTCAGAGAAGGAAAAAATTCCCACCAGGCAAATCATTTTCGACCTTTTGTTTTTCGACTGTTTGTCCATTAACCGCACAGATTTTGTCCTGCTCCAAAGGGGAGGAGAAGATCGAGCGTGGCAAGCCATACAAAATTTTTGGAGGTCTCATACAAAAAACGTGACCAAGTGTGGGGAGAGGAGCTCATAAAAGTTGAAATTTGGTTTGACATAATTTGTGTCGAAAACG
The DNA here is from genome assembly GCF_002204515.2 of Aedes aegypti. Classification (NCBI taxonomy): domain Eukaryota; kingdom Metazoa; phylum Arthropoda; class Insecta; order Diptera; family Culicidae; genus Aedes; species Aedes aegypti. Next base: position 23,716 of record NW_018735349.1, read on the forward strand.
ACAAAAAGTAACATGAGACATGTATGCGTATAACGCATGCACTGCTGCAGTAGCCCCAGATGATGACTCGCAGTAGTCCAGCCTGGCCGGTGATTGGGGGTTACCCTGGAAATGCTGCGTGCTGTGCTGGTACATATCGAGGTTATCGAGTCATCATCGTCATCGCTCCAAGCTACCGTCGCGTAGTTAGCCATGACTGCTTTTTTTGTATGAAGAGAATTCTTTTCCGCGAACGGTTACTGTGATCATCCCGCATCAGGCTGGTATTGGTGGTCTCATGAGTCGATTTTTCGCAAATCCACCACTGTCGTAGTGCGACGAAATCGACCTGTTGCGGACTTTTCTCCGCACATGTTCGACACGATTGCTGCTGCTGCAGTTCCGCCGCTAGTTCATTGCCGTTGTTCTGTTCCTGATTCCAATTTATGCGGGGAGAACGGGTACCATAATAGAAACCATATTTTATTGGCTAATTGACAGTTGAATAATCGTTATCACCAGCTCGTCCACTTGTAACCGTTGCCCGTATATTGACGTCTTATCACATCAGGATCAGGTGTTGTTGTCGAACACCCTCGAAAGTGTTTCTTTTGTAAGGCACCGATTGGCGTATTCTTAGGCGGGCAATGAGGATAAAGTGGGGCAGAAAGCAGGCCATGCCATCAAGTGTGCCGATAGAAATAATAACGCTAATCAAATAAGAGATAGCATCTCCTTCGGTACCGCAAGTATTGTTTACTACTGAAGGTTGCTCAATAGCTGTGCTTGACTCAGAATCGACCGAGCAAGCCGGCAAACAGCACAACTGCACACATGTTTACAAAGAGGCCAGTAAAGTAACTACTTCAGCCGTGCCCCAATCTGCTCCCCCTCCCCCCACAACCATCCATTCCTTAACCACCAAGGCCCCAAGCTGCGACCTTCCCAGAACATGCTTCGCTCGGTCAACTGTAGTGGTGCCGATTTTTCGCATTGCAGGTGCGTATCAGCCAATGGGGGACCAGGATTTGCTGCCACCACTACAGTCCCCAAGCCGGGATCTGAGTATCCGTACACGGCGCCAAGTCTCCCCAAACGAGCCTCGCACACAAAGGCAATCATCGATCCAAGTAAGCAGCCAGCAAGAAGCGGTGCCAGTAGTTGGCCCGAGTAAAGCTAACACATGGCATGCTACGAGATGATGGTTTTGTTAACTGCCGATGTTTTCTAGCGAGACGCGCGGTCGACTGCGATATGGTGCCAAGCAAACAGTCGCCGTCATGCGGTAGCCCCAAAATGATGCCCCGAAATGATGATGTGTCCGCTAGATCCAGACAGCGCACCGATTTTGGGAGAGTTGGAGAAGATTTCGTTCGAGCGCAGCATAATGTACAGAACCGATTGGACTTGTGGTGGTTTAATGGGGGAGCAAATGGGGGGAACGCTAGTACAAATACCAACCGAACTGGAGCTCAATCCGGAGAGTCGATACCGGAGAGAAGCTGTCGAAAGCTGTCTGCCATCATGATGATGGTAGTGAAGGTGGAAGCCCCAACCGGCTACAATGTAATTATTTACATTATTATTCTCGAATTCGTAGCGTAACCGAACACGGTGGTCGGGTATGGTTAGGAATTTGTCCCATCCATGTTTTCACTCACGAGAAAAGAAGCTCCACCAAGCGTCTCTGTCTTCTTTGCTTGGTTGGTTTGGTTGGCTGAGGTTTCCTCAGGAATGCGACGACGACGAAGACAAGCAAAAGCGAACGAGGGATGGGGAGTTCAAGAAGCAAAAAACGACGAATAATATTATATTGTACGATATTCATTTTTAGATATTATGAGCGTTGAAGACGATCATGTGTGGACAGTGCTAACGGGAGTATGTATCTCTTTGCGGAGTGCTCTTCTGCTTTTGCCACGTCTTAGCTCATCGTAGACGTGACTGATAGGAATGTCGATACAACTGAAAACAAAAAGTTAAATTGGATTGTACGACGGTGAATTCGTCACCGCTTGATGTGGGAGGAATTATTGGATTGAATGGATTAAATGGAAAACATAACATCATGGTAGCCTAGAACATAATATTATTTTCTCAACTGTTCATGTCATGGACTATCAAATAATTAAGTAGCCTTTGATAAACCGTGGTAAAGCAATCAACACGTCTCTCAAAGATTTTTAGATTATAAAATTCAGTATTCAAAAACAAGTTTTGTTTAAAATAATGCACCAGATTTATCTAGATTGCAGGCCCTAACAACGATCGATCGATCGATCTAAATAAATCTTTTTGTTTTGTTTTTCCTGACAAATCTTTACAATTATATAAAGTTTCTGATAGGCCAATGGATTTCCTTAAAAGTGTTGGGTCACGGTTTATTTGAACAATACCACATGCAAACCATCGGGGTTCATTTTTAATTTGAACATCTAGTAACCCTAGAAACGTGTTTCTGGTCACCTCTTTCACTGTTTTGTTCTAATTCTGCGTTCCGTTCAACAACGTTCCATTTCACTTTACCCTGTTCCATGAGCTAAATGACGTTTGAACCATTTTTAATCTGAACGATGTGCAAATTAGCGGGGTGCTAATTGAAAAGTGTTCAGATTAAATGTGGTCAAACCAACGGGGGTACTCGGTATCAAAATCTATCCACTCTATGAAAATTTGTTCAAAACGCGGTTTTTCGATATTTTCGAGCAATTCAATATTTTATATTAATCAGGATTTTTATGTAAAAAAATAGTAAAATTTCATCTAGAAATTATGTTTATAAATTATACCACTAAACGAATATTTAAAAAATCTAATAGAAGCTCCAATTGAATGTGATTTCATTACATTGTATTAAACATAAGGTGATGGTCATGAAATGCAAATCCATTTTTTCAATCTTTAAAATCCTGTCATGAGCAACTTTCATCCTTAAATGTTTCGTTTTTTGCTCATGAAATGATTTTTTCGGGGTGAAAAAATAAGTTGTCGATTGAATGTATCCAATTTATTTCCTAAAAATCCTTAGAATACGTTTAAATTCGGAAATCGATCAGATTGCCAAGAAATCGGGAGGTTAACTTTTTTTTTAGTATCATTCTAAACATTACATTCATTATTTCTTATATCAAGGTGTTCTGTGTTATTAGACAACACTATCATCCTAATTTGGTAACACAAATCTAAGATTTTATTAACATTTTGTTAACAACATATTACATTTCATTTGCCGTAGCAGTTCAGTTTTTTTACAGGTGAGTTGATTTCACCTGCTTATAAGAGAAAAAAAAACCGTTTTTTATACAGTTAAACCTACATTAGTCGATGTTCCATTACTCGATATCGACTCATGGAACCATACTAAAAACCAAATTTCATGGTTACTATGATGGTCCCTTCAGATAGCTTTGCATTGCATTGCTGTTCCATGACTCGATATTTCCATGAGTCGATGGTCCCTTCAATATCGACTCATGGAGGGTTGACTGTATACTTAACCTAACTTAACCTAAACATATAACGCATTAATCGTGGTAATAGAAGATTGTAACGATTTTTGCCTGAAATTATTAATTATTTTATTTGACATTTGTTTCAATGTTTCAACATTGGATATTCTATGTAACTCATTGGTACTATACCAGGGAGGAAGCTTCAGAATCATTTTCAAAATTTTATTTTTAATTCTCTGCAGAGCTTTCTTCCTGGTATTACAACAGCTAGTCCATATTGGTACAGCATACAACATGGCTGGCCTGAAAATTTATTTGAATATCAAAAGCTTGTTCTTAAGACAAAGTTTTGATTTTCTATTAATAAAAGGATAGAGACATTCTACATATTTAATACATTTGGCTTGAATGCCCTCAATGTGATTTTTGAAAGTTAAATTCTTATCTAGCATGAGCCCTAGATACTTAACTTCATCTGACCAATTTATTGGAACCCCTCTCATCGTGACAACATATCTACTTGAAGGTTTCAAATAAAGAGCTTTTGGTTTATGTGGGAATATTATTAGTTGAGTTTTGGTAGCATTAGGAGAAATCTTCCATTTCTGCAAGTATGAAGAAAAAATATCCAAACTTGTTTGCAATCGACTACAGATGACACGCAGACTTCGTCCTTTCGCGGAGAGGCCTGTGTCATCCGCAAACAAGGATTTTTGACATCCCTGAGGTAACTCAGGTAAGTCAGATGTGAAAATATTGTATAATATTGGTCCCAAAATGCTGCCTTGAGGAACACCAGCTCTTACAGGAAGTCTTTCAGATCTGGAGTTCTGATAATTAACCTGAAGTGTACGATTTGACAGATAACTTTGAATTATTCTAACAATGTATGTTGGAAAATTAAAGTTTTTTTTAATTTTACGATCAAACCTTCATGCCAAACACTGTCGAATGCTTTTTCTATGTCTAGAAGAGCAAGACCAGTAGAGTAGCCTTCAGATTTGTTGGAACGGATCAAATTTGTTACACGTAAAAGTTGATGAGTGGTCGAATGTCCATGGCGGAATACGAACTGTTCATTGGCAAAAATTGAATTTTCGTTGATGTGGACCATCATTCTGTTCAAAATAACCTTTTCAAAAAGTTTACTGATGGAGGAAAGCAAACTGATTGGAGGATAGCTAGAAGCTTCTGCAGGATTTTTGTCTGGTTTTAAAATTGGAACAACCTTAGCATTTTTCCATTTGTCAGGAAAAAATGCTAATTGAAAACATTTGTTAAATATATCAACTAAAAATGATAAGCTACTTTCTGGATGTTTCTTGATGAGGATGTAGAAAATTCCATCATCGCCAGGAGCTTTCATATTTTTGAATTTTTTTAATAATAGTTCTCACTTCTTCCAAATCAGTCTCCCAGGCATTTTCGAAAACGTTCTCTTGATTGAGAATATTTTCGAACTCCTGAGTAACTTGATTTTCAATTGGACTAGTAAGTCCTAAATTAAAATTGTGCGCACTTTCAAACTGCATAGCAAGTTTTTGAGCTTTTTCGTTATTAGTTAGTAATAATTTGTTTTCCTCTTTCAATGCCGGTATTGGCTTCTGAGGTTTTTTCAATATTTTAGATAATTTGCAAAAGGGCTTAGAGCCAGGGTTCAATAGAGAAATTTTATTTTCAAAATTTTTGTTTCTTAATTGAGAAAAACGGTTTTTGATTCCTTTCTGCAAATCCTGCCATATAATTTTCATAGCCGGATCGCGAGTGCGTTGAAATTGCCTTTTCCTCACGTTTTTAAGACGGATCAAGAGTTTGAGATCATCGTCTATAAACATGGATTCAAATTTTACTTCACATTATGGAATTGCAATGCTCCTGGCTTCAACAATGGAATTTGTTAAAGTTTCAAGAGCATTGTCAATATCAAGTTTAGTTTCTAAAGAAATGTTAACTTCAAGATTAGAGTCAACATACGTTTTATATATATTCCAGTCGGCTCGTAAATAATTGAAAGTGGAGCTGATAGGATTTAGAATCGCTTCTTGGGATATTTGAAATGTAACAGGGACATGATCAGAATCAAAATCAGCATGAGTAACTAATTGGCTACAAAGATGACTAGAGTCGGTTAAGACCAAATCAATCGTAGATGGATTTCTAGAAGAGGAAAAACATGTAGGGCTATCAGGGTATTGAATTGAGAAATATCCTGAAGAGCACTCATCAAATAAAATTCTGCCGTTGGAATCACTTTGAGAATTATTCCATGACCGATGTTTGGCATTAAAGTCACCAATGACAAAAATTTTTGACTTATTGCGAGTCAATTTTCGCAAGTCAGTTTGGAGCAAATCAACTTGCTGTCCAGAGCATTGAAAAGGCAAATAGGCAGCTATGAAAGTATATTTACCAGACTGTGTTTCAACAGAAACACCTAAAGTTTCAAAAACTTTAGTTTCAAATGACGTAAACAGTTAATGTTTTATACGCCTATGAATGATGATTGCAACTCCCCCACATGCCCCATCAAGTCGATCATTACGACAAACAAAAAAGTTAGGATCTCTTTTGAGTTTAGATTCAGGTTTTAAATAGGTTTCGGTAATAACTGCTATATGCACGTTATTAATTGTAAGAAAATTAAACAGCTCGTCCTCTTTACCATTCAGAGAACGAGCATTTCAATTTAAAATATTTAAATTATTTTTTGGATCCATTAGAAAAACTTAATCCAATAATAATTTGATTAGTAAATTTTACACCAACTTGGACTGCTTCAGTCATAGTGGTGGCTTTGAACATTGCATCAATCATTAGATTCAATTGTTCAGTTAGAAAATTAAAATCTGAGGCAGACATATCATTTGAAGTGGGTACATTTGATGATTTCCCATTAGAATTTTCGGTAGACGAAGAATCTGAGTAGGAGTTACCTGTGGCGGTAGGGTTTTTTTTCATTTGATTTGAAACAAGTAGAATGGGTTCTCATGGAACGAATAGGGGAAGAGTTCAAATTACCTGCTACGATATCGGCAAAGGATTTACCGTGGGTAGATACATTCGAAATTGAAAGATTCGAACGGCTACCCGACGGATTAAAATTAGTTTGTGAATGAGCATGATTATGATCTTCCTGATGGGTATGATTCCTAATCAAGCGATCGTTAACTGAAAAATGAGCATTGTTCGATACTCTACCAGGCAAATTCCGGAAACGACCGTTATCGTAACGGATATTATCTTTCATCTGCCTGGCACGAGCCTCAATGACTCTTTTGCGTGAAAAGCAATTCCAAAAATTTGACTTATGATTAGCCCCACAATTAGAGCATATGAACTTGGTGGTATCTTCCTTCACTGGACAGACGTCCTTCGCGTGAGAAGAACATCCACAAATCATGCATTTAGCATCCATGCGACAATTTTTTGTACCATGACCCCACTTTTGGCACCGACGGCACTGAATGGGGTTCTGGTAATTTCCTCCAGGTTTCTGGAAATGTTCCCATGTCACACGGACATCGAACATAAGTTTTGCTTTTTCTAAAGCTTTAATATTATTTAGTTCTTTTTTGTTAAAGTGAACTAAATAATATTCTTGAGAAAGCCCTTTCCGAACAATGCCAGATTGGGTTCTCTTTTTCATAATGATTACTTGGACTGGAGGAAATCCAAGTAAATCATTTATACCATTTTTGATCTCTTCAGGTGACTTATAGTCACTTGAGAGACCTTTCATGACAACTTTGAACAAACGTTCAATTTATTCGTCATAAGTAAAAAACTTGTGCTTCTTCTCTTCAAGATGCTTGAGAAGAAGTTCGCGATCTTTAAGAGTTTCCGGCAAAACTCGACAGTCTCCTTTCTTTGTGATTTGGAAGGAGACCTTGATTCCCCTAATGGAGTTCAAGATCTCCTGCCCAAATCCCCCAAATTCGGAACTACTGACCACGATAGGCGGCACTCTTTGCTTCTTCACTTGAATCAAAGAGCCTGGGCTAGAGGCTGCTTCGATTTGGTGTTCGGAAAATTTGACTAGAGCATCGAACTGATTGCTCATTTCGATACAATTATTCATTTCACCCTTGGAAGAAACTTCGCATTCCGGGGAAGCGTCCTTTCTTCCATTCTTGCCACGTGTAGTGACAGTTTTAAAACCCACTTTTTTGGAAGGAAGTAGTGAATTCAGAGATTCACCCTTCCTTTTGTTAGTTGTTGATACCATGTTTAGTTAATAAACGAGAAAGACGTGACCTTCGAGAGGTTTTTTTCCCAAGACGGTGTCCAAGAAGGATTACCACCGCTAGCTTTCCAAAAATATGTCTACTTAGCAGTGATCCATGCACGAGTTTACTTATTTGACGTTTGAGCGGTGCCGAATCCACTCGTTGCCATGGTCACGTAAATAACACGGCACCGCTCAAACGTCAAATAGTGAACTCGTGCATTGGACCATTGACCAGTGTACGAGTTCATCCAGTGACGTTTGAGCGGTGCAGTGTTATTTACGTGACCATGGGAACGAGTGAATTTGGCACCGCTCAAACGTCAGATTAGTGAACTGCTGCATCGGTCCATACTCCTTCATGATACTAAAAGCGACCAAGTTTCTAGATAAGAGTTCATTTGAAACCGGGTACTGCCAACTGAACCCCTTTTTATTTTCAGGAAAATCTTGATCTTCATGTAACGATTTCTCGCCTAACTATTCAAAAGGACCAATCCTCAAAACGTTGATTCTGAAAAAAAAAATCGATGTGAATATTGTTCACCACATTTTCAATTCCTATTTCTCACTATTGAAATCAATCAATGTAATTTCTTGCTCGTTGAGTGACGATTTACTATTACTACACCGTAATAATCGATTTTATTCAGCACACTGCCACTTGCAAAATTTCTCATAAATACATTATCTAGATTGTTATTTCCCCGAATAGTACAGAATATTGTTTTCCCCGATTTGTGTACCCACATAAACTTTACAAATTGCCGAATCAGATTGTAAATTTCTTTGGAAATCCTAAGAAAAAGCGTTTACAAAATAATTCATGTAATACTCACGCCATAGTCAGCAAACTGTGGGTCCAAAAAAAGTTGTGTACGGGTTACGAACCAAATTCGATTCTGAGTGTGCGGTTTCCCAAATGTTATGATTTTTTCACGTTTAGTATCATAATTGTGTACTTACAGTGAACGTTTTCATTGTATCGGATTTCTCTTACGTTAATAACTTAACTAGACAATTGTTATTAAATTATACTCTCTTAGGCTGGAATAACCTAGAATTAGGCAATTTAAATGTGCAATTAGACAAATGTTTTCTCTTGCTATTCTTGTTTCAGAAGGAAGCTTTCATCGGCAATTTTCGTGCTGCACTGTAAAATCTATCGATTAAATTTCGTGTAATAATCGAAAGAGAAGATCGATCGAGCTCAGTTAATACGCCTTTATGATACTAGAAGCCAACCTCAACCAAGTTTCAAGATATAAGTTTGAAACTGGGTACTGCGAACTGAGCCACTTTTTGTTTCAAGCAAATCTTGAAATGTTTCTTGTTGCAAAATCTCTCGTAACAATTCAAAAGGGCCAAACCTCAGATGTGAATATTGTTCGCCACATTTTCAATTCCTAGTTCTCACTATTGAAATCAATCAATGTCATTTCTTGCTCGTTGAGTGGTGATTTACTATTACTACACCGTAATAATCGATTTTATTCTGCACATTGCCAAACATGTGGAAAAATTGACGAGTTTAAATGCTTGGCCCATTTATGATTTTCTTTCGGGCATTTGCCTTTTCATAGGCCAATTTGAATTTTGGTAGCTTGCCTTGGACCAGGGCTAGGCCTTTTTGGTTTTCAACGAATGAACAAGAGAGAGTCATTGGCCTCTCACCATGCTAAGGCCAATGACAGTTTGCGAAATTATCCGATTGTAGGCCCTCTTGATGGAGAGAGATCTGATCATTGGTCTTTTCAACAGGGGGCCAATGAATGGTTTGGAAAAAAGCGGTTGTTGGCCGTTTTGAAAATTGGGTTTATATCGGTAAGTTTTATGATTATGTTGAAAATATTTGCATAGGTTGGGAGATGCTATCGAATGGTATCAACACCAGATTTGTTTATCATTGGCCCTTTAGATTTTTTACGCGAGAATCGGGTGTGTCGTATTAATCCCGCAATCGTCACTATAAATTCTCTATTTACTAAATTCTGCTCTGTGATCTCTCTCTCTGGAGGGCTTGAATGCGTTCTAGCTCGCATGACCTTCGCAAAGTTTGAATCGGCTAATAACCCAGAAAGTGAGCTAATAAGGATGTATAAACTCGATTCCTGCCATCGAACCGATCAACATCGAAAGCAAAATGGCCGTTGTAAAAAGCACAGATAGCGTCACCGTAGTCTTGTGTGTTTGACAGAACATCAATGCGTTCACAATTAACAATTTTAATGTCACCGCTGTTTGGATGCGGTGAGTGTCGAAAGATTTACCTCCAATGATCTATTCTAACAAGATATTCACCGATATTTTCACCAGGAGTGTTCTCAGAGAAGATTTTTAAAGTTACCTATTTGAAGAATCGCTAAAAACAAAACTGTTCTCGGAGTTCTGATAGAATTTTGAACAAATTCACATCGAAACATTTTCAAGAAATTCTTTCATTAGCTTTGCCAACAATGCTAAGGTAGAGATTTCAAAACTGCATTTGGATGCAGAAGTTAACAGATAATTTACGAGGAATTTATTAAAAAGATCCGTCAAAATGTATGCAAGAAAATATTGGTATTTCATTTAAAAATTACTTGAGGAGAGTCCTCGAAAAAAAAAAATATGCGGCACTGACCTGATTTTTTCAGTCCCTTTTTGCTCTCACTATTTAATGAAAAAGTTTTCTTCAAATCTTTTTTAGTCATGTTAAAGTTACTATGCATAGGTATAAGCATAACATACCAAAAAAAGAACATTTTGAAAAAGGAGCTAATAAAATTGGTTCATGTACCTATGCATATTTCACTAGAACCAAAAAAAAACAAAAGAAATTTATTCAAGAGCATTTCTAAAACAACTAAATGAAAGTACGAATCTGCCTTTTATTAGGTGCTAAATGGAAACGTTGTATCGAGGGGTTTAGGACAAACTTTAGAAATTACCTTTTTTTGTTTTACTTAAAATTTAAAAGAAAAAAAATACCCTTATTGACCATCTTCCTTTTAGCCAAGCACTTCCTTTTAGCAGAAAGAACTAGGCACTTTCTTTTGGCAGAAAGAAAGTCATGTTGTGGGTGTGTTGAAGTAAGTATTTTGGTTCTTCTGCGAAAGACATCTTGAGGAGTACCGCACTAGTTCCCTAATAAGACTCGTTAGGAACCTTTGTAGGAGTTTTCATAGAAATTCCAGTTCAAATAATCCAATCCATTGATAAATTTTCACGAAATCTTTTAAAGATGCTTCCTTCAATAATTAGTAGGTGGGCTTCGTAGCCGTGCGGTTAGTGTCACCAGGCATTAAGCCGCATCGTGCTAGGGATTGTGGGTTCGATTCTCGCTGCAGACCGGAAAACTTTTCGTGAGAAATGTTCTCTGACTGTACCATTGGGCGTTGCATGCTAGTCCGTTGTCTAGTGTGGTGCTTCCTTCAAAGGGCAAAATGCCCACTGGAAGCATTAACGTGTGGGTGTCTTTAAAAAAAAACATTCCAGAAATTTCGTAAACAAAAAAAATGTAAAAAGAAAAATCAAAGTGTACGTTGACAGTTTCTAGAAAATCTAATTGAGAATTTTGTCGAAAATTGATTCTAGCGTTCTGCTAGAAAAGAAATTTGTACAGAAATATTAGATAACAACCATCATGGTTTTACACATTTTCCATACCAGATTTTTGCTCAAATACAGTCGACTCTCTACATCTCGATGTTCAATATCTCGATATCTCTCTATAAGTCCCTTCATTTGGTATACAATATCTCTCTCCACATCTCGATGTCTTCCTTATCTCGATATCTCCATATCTTGATGTGTTTCTGTTGATTTTTTGTTCCCAATTTTCTCTCTGTATGTCGATATGACCAAAATAGAAGGTTTTTAGACGGATTTTTTGGAGTTCAAAGTAAATAAGGAACGTGCAATGACGTCTGATTGTTTATTATTTTCTTGTTAACGGAGTGTTTTTCAATCTAGTTTTCAATAAAATGGTTCCTTCGATATTGAGATATGGAGAGGCGACTGTGGAAGCAATGGTCATGAAAATTTATCATTATATTGCACTAGCTATATTGACTAGTTATATTGACAAGCAGTTCTGAGTTATAAACGTTTTCATATTTTTCCTTTATTTGATTCATCGATTTATCAATTTGTAAATTATAAGCCAAGTCATCGCATCTCTTATAAAACTGTACTTCTCGCCTACTTATCAGCAATATCCAGCACATACATTGCAAATTAAAGCTAGCACTCATCATAACAACATCAACGCTGATTGCCTGCTATGATGAGTGAGCCAGATCCGAGACGAGAGCTTGAAATTTCGACCCATTCATCATTGGTAGGGACGCAAAGGACGCAGCAGAGCAGATACGGATGACTGAAGGGGATGAAGCCGATGAATGAAGCCCGGAGAATTGATTCACAGAACCTCGTCAAGAGTTCACATCATCGTGTGATCACCTCATCTCCCCATCCATCCTAAATAGAACGGTATCGAGGTGCTATACAAACACCATAGAGCAATGGCAAGAGGCGACAAAGCCTTCAATAATTCGCAGAGAAACAATCAACCGCACCCAACTTTGGTGTGAACACTGTAGGGGAGACTGGGGAAGCGAGATCCGCTCTTCTTAATGCTGCTGAAATCATTAGACTGCATTAAAAATCATAATCAAAGAACAAAATATCATAAACTCATATTAAAACTTCATAAGGGGGCCTTTTTTAGAATCCACGGCTACAAAGCAAAGCCATGCTGAAGGTGTCTGGGTTCGATTCCCGGCCGGTCCAGGATTTTTTTCTTGAAATTTTCTTGAATTCCCTGGCAACTTTGCCACACGATATACGAATGCGAAAAATGGCAACTTTGTCAAAGAAAACTCTCGACTAATAACTGTGGAAGTGCTCATAAGCACATTTAGCTGAGGAGCAGGCACTGTTCCAGTGAGGTAGTAATGCCAAAAAGAAAAAGAAGAAGAAGATTCCGAGAGAACAGGATAGAATCAAATCTCAACGGGGATCTAGTTTATCCAGTCTCCCCTATCGCTGGCCTAAACACACCCTTTCTGCCTCTCGTTTGCTTGCTTTTCTGATGGATTGTTTTAGCTGCTCATCGTGTATGGTTGTTGGATTGGTGAAACGACATCACCATGACACAAACCGATGTTGGATCGAAAACAGGGAGTGGGTGGTGTGTGGTGGCAATCCGGAGGAACCGTAAAGTGGAAGCGCAAAAATTTGCATCCATAAAAATGCTACTTTTGAACGAGTAAACTGAGAATAATGGTGACGATGACGACGACGACGACGACGACTACTACGATGATGAGAGCAGTACACTTCGCACTGCGTGGAGGGAGAGCATCCATGATAAGTGTTCCAATGTCTACTACGATGACCGTGGTGTTTGTGAGCATTGCAGAACCCGCAGTATCTGATGGAGCTTCACGGCTCCACCGCCATGTTTGCTACAAAAGTCGCCCTCTCAGCGTACAACACGACTAAGTCGCGAAGCTTGAACGCTGCATAGACCTATTAAGTTCCCCAAAATGTTCAACGAAGAGCATTCAATATCTCATGCTGGCACGGCCAATGATAACAGGTTCGAGCACTTCCGCTCCACGCTCCTATTCCAGCTCATCGGGAACCATACTCAGAGCGATTTTCTTCACGAAAAGTGGACTATTATCCATAACGTTGCCGACGATGATGATGATAGGACTCCCGTGGACCAGGGAAAAGTTTTGTGTGCATTGCGACAGTTCTGCGCAGTAATAGAGCGGTAGCGGAACGCAAACCGACGAATACGCACACTATCCAAAACGGGCGGAGAGGTTCTGGGAGATTGCAAGATTGGAGCGGCCAACGGGACCCTGCTACCGCGGAGAGGTTCACCTACATATGAACCTAGACCGGAGAGGATTGCCTTGGCTGGTCTTTCGCCTCTTTGTTTGATGGATGTATGATTGGGAATGCGGTGATTTTTATGCGCACACTGGGATGTTAGAAGAGATCGCGTGGCTCAGATTATTGACATTAGCATGTGTGGAGGTGCGATTCAAATTGTTATCGAGATTTATTCGTTATGGAAAGACGCATGCAATAAAGTGCGAGTTTAGGCGCTAGTTTATGGGGGTGTATAATTTTGATCGAAACGATGATAGTAATACAGGTTAGCCTCGATATACCTTCTTAACAATGAAACCATAAAGCGTATTCCCCTATTTAAGTTTTGCTTCTAATAAATAGGGGTTTAATAGCTGTATTGAATCTACTTCCGGAGGAAAAATGTTTGAGGCATATCTGGAACTGGAAACTTCAATTGATATAAAACCATACAAGGATTGAATTGAATTATCGTAAGGTGACACGGGATACCATGTTATTTTTCCTATCTTTTGTCTCACTTTAACAATTATCATCAAAACTTTGTGGAAGCAAATCTCGAGTTAAGTGAAATTTATTGGGTTGTGCATTACACCCGATTCTGTTTTTGCACGGATTTTTTTTACACGGCCGTGCAAAAAAAGTTTCCATATATATTTTTTTGCCAAAACCTTATTTTTGCATGAAACGTCTAGAAATGATGTTACTTTTTTTGAACGGTTTTTGAAATTATGAATAGAAACTTTTTTTGCACGGTACGCATCCCCCGTGCAAAAACAGAATCGGGTGTACATATATAGAATCATAGTGATACATTTTTCGCATCGATATATGGAATGGTTCTTGGGATTTGCTTCTTGAAATGGATAGGGTGATTATGATGACGTCCCGTGCGGCCTTAACCTTTTACCGCATATTTTATGGATTGTAATAAATACACATTCAGATGTCACTATTTGAAGATTGAAGCGGTACTGAATACTATGTGCTTTTCATTGCTTATGGCAAATGGTACATCAAGTTTAATGATTCTTCAACACAAGTGTAACCGATTATTCTCCTATGTTTTTCGGTAGCTTCAGACAAATGATCTGGGAACTTGAGAAAAAAAAATAGAAAGTACCATAAGGGGCAATCTTCAGCCTAATGATATAAAGCAAAGCCATACTGAAGATTTCTAGGATCGATTTACGGTCGGTATGGAACCTATTTAACCCTAAAAATAAATGTCTGCTTCATTTTCTCTAATTTGACAATATACAGCGATTGTTTTTTAATTCGTTTATTTGCAGTCTCAAACGCCATGTTTGAACGAAATTATGTGGAGCCGAACTCATTTGAATTTTTATTACAATTTTGTTCAACTGTTAACATCTAATGTTTGCTTTGGGGAACGGTAAAACTCCCAGTTTGGTCGAGGTTAGGGATAATAAATGTTATAGATAAGGATGAGGTTAAGGATCTTTCCGTTGACATTCAACAGCGTCGTTTTCTTGCGGTGTTGTTGCTAATCAACGTAGAGCGGATATAACGACACAAAAAACGGGTTTGGAGAGGAAACGAGGCGACCAGCGAAACGACACGGGGGAAGGGATCGAACAGCGACTTCAATTCTCTTCAAGAACTCGAGAAACGAGTCTCATATAGTCGAGATCCGCTTACTTAGAATATATCTAATGTCTTCCATTTTTGGTTTTTCTTGAGCCCTGAGGGTAGCACAAAAATTGCTGCCAATTTTTGCTACCTGTAAGTCCTATTTTATAAATGTGCGAGCCAAATGAGTAGTGATTGTACATAAATCGATATATTACTTTAATAAAGTCTCGAATTAAGACCAGTCCCTCAAACAACGGTTTCTACGTTACCTGTGGAGCATAGAATGTAACCACTTTTCCAAGTCTCCATCATCCCATTTTGTTGCCAAGATATCAAGGCGTGCAGACGATCAATTGAGGAAAATCATGGAAGGGAGGCTGTCGATAATAAATTTGGCCCACCTTGGCGAAAGAGTACGCTTTCACATTTCCCTGAATCGAGCAATGTGAAGAGGCCAATCCAAGGTGATAGTATATTTATTTCGTGTAAGAAATAGAGGAATGCCTTTTCATGTGAATAAATGTAAAATAAATTAGCCCTGGAGCAGATTTTATAGAATGTTCTAAAAAATGTATACCCACGTAAGCATTATATTGGAGATTGATTCCCGTATATGCAGCCGGATAATACATACTTGATTGAAAACATAATATAGAGCCATTGAAAACATGAATATAGATCCACTAAGCTGGGAGCTCTCGATATCACTTCGCCACAAATGGCGAGAGAGTGTTACAACCTGGAGGGCGGGAAAACGTTACTGGATTTTGGCTGGAAGGTACAAATGTTTTTCCTCACTCAGAACTTTTCACCAAACTTTCGGTTAAAATGTCTTCATTGTTTAGAATCAAACAAAACCATTCAATTAGCTGCACAGAAAGAAAAATCCATGTAAATTTCAGCGTAAAATCATGCACATTTGTCGAAAATTTACATGGCACATCGTGTAAAATTACATCAACGTCATGTAAATGTATGCTAATTGTCGCGTAATCGGTTAGAGCCCATTGCTAGATTACACGATGTATAGCGGACACTTACATGATGTTATTGTAATTTTACACGATGTGACGTGTAAATTTGCGACAAATCTGGCATTCACCTCATGTGCATGATTTTATGCTGAAATTTACATGAATTTTTCTTTCTGTGTGTAGTCTAAAGGCATTGGCTTTTAAAGACTACCAAAACAAATGTGAACATATTTTTCATATGAATGATGATAGTATACTGTAATTTCTCTACGTTTGTTTGCACATTTAAAAAATATCGGATTTTCAAGTTCATATTCGTATTGACATCCTCACAAGAGTATCTGATCCAAATTTCAGCTGATTTAGTTATGATTAAGAAGGTTTTGTTCTTTTTGAACCAGATTTAAAAAAATCTAAACTCTGAAAAAAACTAAAACAAAAATTAATTTCCTAACTGCGGAATGAGAGCTATATTGCCCATGTTCACAAGGTCGACCTGACCATCAGCACTATCATTGTTGGGAAAAGGCGTTTTTGTGTGTTTTTTTGCATTCTTCTAACAGCAACAAGCTCTAGTCAAATAATCTATGCTTTTGATAAAGTTGACTGTGGGAGATTTTTAATTCATTCCGTAATCTTGTGATCTGAATAGTATGAATGACGTAAACACCGTGTAAAATGAGTGCATTATTAGGCTAAGAACGCCAAAGATTAATTTTGGTCATATTGGACCTTACGTCGACTATGCGAACATTGACAGTATATATGGATAAAACGAAATTCTATCTGTTTCATACGATGTTACGCTCAAAATAAAAGCATTTCAACATTTCAAAATTTTGACATTATGTATCATTGCCTCTAGTACTTCACTCGGTACCCGAGTTTGACAGATCGCAGTGTACACATTTTCTCAACTTTCTATATCTAGATCTATTACCTCATGCGCCTTAAAGTTTGGGGGTAACTGCAAACGTATTTATTCCGTCTTTGACATAGCCTTTAACTATGTAAGTGCAAATTTACCGGTGGTCCAAATCACTGGTTTGGTACAAATTTTTGGACCATGTTAAAAATTGGAGCTAGCACCGATGTTATTATACACTAGTTTTCTTGTCTTTTTTTTTGGAACAGGCTGGACCATTTTTGGTCGGATTTGGATCAAGATTTGAGCTGTTCCAAATTTGGTTTGAGACATGTTTGTTTACCAGTTCGGATTTTTTCAGTAAAATAGCCAAGCTGGGGGAAAGCTTGATAGTCTATGAATTAAAAAAGAGCGATATAAGAAGGAAGGCGGGGAAACAATCCTTCAGGAATCATCAGATCATTTCCTCGGGGAAATCCGCCTAAAGAAATCTCTAGGAGTTCTTCCAGGAATTCTACCGTAGTTCCTTCGATGTGTCTAACAAGATTTCACCAGTAATTTCTCTGGAGATTTCTTTCATTCGTCCGGGGATTTGTTCCAGGAAGTTCAGAAGTTTCTCCATGGATTTCGTCCAGAAATTCCTCCGTAGGAATTCATCCTAGGATTTTCTCAGATCGTTTTAGAATTTCCTCCAGAAATACCTCCGTGAGATTTCTTCAAGGTTCCTCCGGGGGTTTGCTAAAGGAATTTTTCCGGGGAATTCGTGAAGAAGTTTCTCTGGGGATTTCTTCATGAAATTCCTCCAGACATTTTTCGGGGTTTTATTTAGAGAATTTATCCGTGAAGTTTTACTAGGAATGTCTCTAAAGATTTGCATCAGGTATTTCCCCCCTTTGAATGTCGTCCAGGAATTCCTCCAGAAATTTAATCCAGGAATTTCTTCGGGGATTTTCTCGAGAAATTCCGGTTATTTTTTCCAAAAAATCCTCGGGGGATTTCCTCCAGAAATTTCTCAACAAATTTCTTCAGTATCTCCAGGTATTCCTTCGAAGTTCCTATAGAAATGTCTTCACAGATCCTCTAGAAGTTCCACTGGAAATCTTTTACGAACTCTTTCAGAATTTTTGCCTTCTGTGTCCACCGGGAATTTCTTCAGAGTTCCTCCGAGAATTTACCGTAGTTACTACAAAAGTACCTTTTGGAGCTACACCGGGAGTTCTTTGGATTTCCTTAATGGATTCTCCAAGATTTCTTTCATAATTCCTCTAGCAATTCCTCGGATTTCCTCCAGGAATTTCTTTGGAACTCTTCCAGGAATTTCTTTGGAGATCTTCTCGGATATTATTCATGGTTCTTCCGGGATCCCTTCATGGTTCCATCAGGAATTTCTCAGAAGTTTCTCTAAAAGTTATTCCCTCTGACAAATCCTTCGGATTCCCCTGCAGGAAGTTTTTTTTTTTGAAAGTACTTCAAGAATTTCTTCAGAGTTCCTCAGGGATTTTCTTCGGAGTTCCTCCGGAAATTCCCACCGTTTTCCCCCGAAAGAACTTCCACCGGGAACTTCTTTAGATTTTCTCCAGGGTTCATTCCTGTATTGTTTCAGAAATTTATTCAGAGTTCAGTATACCTCGGGAAATCTCCGGATTTCCACTTGCAATTTTTCACGAATTACTTAGAAAAATTCCCTACATTTCTTCCAGGAAGTCCTCCAGAGTTTCTCAGAAAATTTCTCAAAAATTTCTCCAGGAATTTGCTCTTGACTTCCTCCGGGAATTTACTTAAGAGTTCCTGGTGTAATTCCACTATTTTTCACTAGGAATTTTTTCTGGAGTTACTCCGAGAATCGATCCTCCGACAAATCCTCCAGAGTTCCTCCGGGGAATTTCTCAAGAGTCTTAGAATTTCTACGGAATTCCTCAAGAATTCCTCCTCCCGGAGTTTGTTCAGGAATTCCTTTCTTCCCGAAATTCTCCTGGAGGTCATGCAACAATTCCTCGGAAGTTCAACCGGGATTTTGCTACGAGTTCTTCCGCAGCAGCATGGACCAAAAAATGAACTACCAGTGAAGTTGCCCTGAGAAAATTCGTAATTAGATCCAATACAACTGGTAAAACACGGTGGGTTGGTGTGCCCTTAGATGGAGAAAGAAATGCACATTTACTGGTGCCATGGATCAATGCACGACTTCACTCGTTGACGTTGAGCGGTGCCGTGTTGTTTATGTGACCATGGCGACGCGTGAACTCGGCCACCGCTTAAACGTCAAATTAGTGAACATGTGCATTGGTCCATTTGGTGATGTGTATGGGAATTGGTTGATGAACTTCACTATTATTTTCTCTAAATAAATAAATTCAATGAACCTACACTTGGAAGAATGTGGTTTATCCATTAATCTGGGGTCAACTAAGCTGGAATCAGTAAGTTAAAGTCAGCTGATAGGCAAATATATACAAATAAATGCCAAATCGTTTGTACAAATTACTAAATGTATTTATTTTTACTTTCTCCCTAAATAATAAATAGTATTCACCATGCCAACATCACATTTCTACATATTTAATCGCATAGAGAATAAACGGACGCTTGCTATAGATAGGGACCAAATTATTCGACATTACTAACAAGCAGCTAGAAGCAACCAGTGTCTTTCTTGGGGAGCTATTACTTCTTGTACGTCTGGTGAACTGCTTCGTAAGAATTTCATCCTCTTTCTTATCCTCAGTCTAGTTTTGAGGTTTCAACACTATTGAGTGTAGTAGCTAATACCAAACACAGCAAAGATATTTTTGTTATTTTTGGAACAATTTCATTTTATTATATGGTTTTACTATTGACAGACAAAACTGTAGTTCTATCAAGCTTGAGCAGAGTTGTTGGGAAGCATTTTTGTATAATTTCTTGACATCTTTCTACCAATACATGAAATGTTTTTCACAAAATTTAGCGTAGGTTTTTTAAACAAGACTAGATGAATTTCACATAATCATATGCAAGATTTCTCACAGAATTCTGGATAAGATTCTTAAAAAATCCCACAAATCATTCTCACTGATTCTATGGCAAGATTTTCAAAAGACTTCGAATACGTTTACTACAGAATTGCTGAGCACTTTCTTAGCAAATATTTAAAGCCTGAAGCAAATGAGTATAAGTATAAGTATTTTGGTCGGTTTTGTATTTAGAATACGAAAAAATCTACTATTTCATAGCTTTTCCATAATATTTTTTGTTAAAAAACGAAGCAATCGTGAACCCTATCTCAACAACCCTGCTACGTCCCTGACAACCGTATCCTGGAGTAAGTTGGACCTAGCAACTAAGGGTTGTTACACTTTTTTCTTATTCCTGTTTCAACCACCAATCACATCAGACGTGTGTTTCAATAAACGTTATTGTTCCTGTTACATTCGTGTCTTGTTCTTCGTCTCCAAAGTTCTGCAACATCAACAGGTTATGGGCGACCACCGTAAAGAAGCTGCGGTTCACGGAATTCAGCAATTCGTTGGTAAAGGTTACGATGTATGGCAATTCCGTGTTCAACCCTATTTGGAGTCGGTGAACGTATGGGACGCTATCGTAAAGGATGTACCCGTAACGGCTGCGGAAGCGGCAAAGTTCCACGAGACGGACAGGAAGGCCAAAGCGATTTTGATGGGCTTCGTAGCAGACGAGTACCTAGGCTGTATTCGGGACAAGGGCACAGCAAAAGCAATGTGGAAAAGTCTCGAGGATTCGCGAAGAAATCAGCAGGTAGGCAGACCCTAATCAGGAAGCAAATTGCAAGATTGCACCTGAAAGATGGCGCCTCGGTTCGGACTCATCTGCTGGAGTTTGAAGATTTGATTCGTCAGTTACGCATGGCGGGATCGAAGTTGGAAGAAAGCGATGTTTGCTCGTCTCTGGCGTTAACGCTTCCGGAATCATACGACGCTCTGGTGACGGGTTTAGAGAATTTGCCGGAGAACGAACTTACCTACAAAGTGATGAAGACCCGTTTGATCGATGAAGAATCGAAACGAAACGATCGAAGCTATACTGTGGAAGACAAACCGGCAGCGTTCATTGGCGATAACCATAAGAAAGGCAACCGGTTCAATTCCTGCGGAAAAAGAGGGCATATGAAGAAAGATTGCAAGAAAGCAAAAGGAAATGCAAATGTGGCAAGTACTTTTAAACCAGTGGTGTTCATGGCGGACCGTGCAGTTACTAAGCGAGACAGCGTCGGGAAGATCGTGTTCAAGTTGGACTCTGGATCGAGTGACCATCTCGTGAACAAGAAAACATATTTCAAATCCGTCAAATCAGTACAATCGCCAATTATCATCAACGTAGCTAAGGATGACCAATTTCTTGAAGCCAAGCAGGTAGGAGAGATCTCAGGATCAAGTAATCTTGGAGTTCCGTTGCATGTGAAGGACGTTTTGTAAGTGCCAAGTCTACGGGACAATTTGATGTCAGTAAAGAAATTGGCAAAAGCAGGAGTCGAAGTGGCGTTCAACAGCAAGGTGGCAACGTTGAAGCTAAACGGGAAAACCATTGCGACGGCCTATCTGCGAGGCAACTTGTATGAACTTGAAATTGAAGTCCCGGAGAAAGAAGCGAATTTGTGCAGTTCAGAGACAGCAAATCTGTGGCATAGACGACTAGGTCATCTGTCTGAGAATAGTATGAAGATGATGGTGCGGGAAGATTTGGCCAAAGGACTGAACTTTAAGCCTCAGAAGCTCCAATTTTGTGAAGCTTGCGTTCAAGGTAAGATGTGTCGAGAACCATTTGATGGAAAGCGCGAAAGAGCAACGAGACCACTCGGAAGAATCCATTCCGATGTCTGTGGACCGATAGAGCCCGCGTCATGGGATGGTCACCGTTATTTTGTCAGCTTTATCGACGACTATTCACACTTCGCAATGGTGTTCCTACTGAAGAAAAAGTCTCAAGTTTTTGAAAAATTTCAAGAATACGAAGCGATGGTAACAGCTATGTTTGGAGCATCGATATCGAAGTTGACAGTAGCTCAAGGTCGAGAATATTGCTCCGGAAATCAGATGAAATTCTACAAGGCTAAAGGTATTTAAATAGAAGCGACCGTTGCATATTCCCCTCAACAAAACGGGGTAGCGGAGCGGTTCAACCGAACCCTAGTGGAGAAAGTTCGAAGCATGCTTATTGACTCGAGGATGCCTAAATCGATGTGGGGAGAAGCAGTTCTAACAGGTACGTTTTTGATGAATAGGAGTCCCACTTCTGCTCTCCCGAGGAATCTTACCCCGACGGAATGCTGGACCAAACAGAAGCCGAACTTGGAGAAACTGAAAGTTTTTGGTTCTCAAGCATTTGCATGGATCCCCAACCAATATCGCAAGATGTTAGATGCGAAGAGTCGAGAACTGGTGATGATCGGATACGCTTCAAATGGATATCGCCTATGGGACAGGAATTCTCGAAAAATCGTTATTGCTCGAGATGTGAAGTTTAATGAAGCTTGTTATCCGTATGCGTCCAATAGTAGCAAATCTGAAGATATTCCTTTGATGATCTTGACATCGTCCGATCAAGAGGGGGAAAGCAAGAATTACCTCGTATCTGGTGAAGAAAACGAAGCGCAAAATTCCGTTGAAATGAAGCGAATACGATGATGAACTACCCACCGCGCTCCCTTCGCAACAAGAACGGGACAGCAATTCAGATGAATCGTCCACGAGGCGTAGCGAACGGGAGCGCAAGTTACCGGGTAAGTTGCTGGAATATTTAACTGGTTTTGAAGTAACTGCTGTTGGCTCTCCAAAATTCACAGATATACCTCAGTGTTTCAATGATATCGCAAAGAGTGATGACCGTGACCATTGGATGGAGGCTGTACTCGACGAGCTCAAATCGATGGAGGCCAATCGTGTGCGGCAACTGATGAAACGACCACCAGGTGTTAAGCCCTTGAAATCCAAATGGGTATTCCGATTGAAAGAAAACGAATGTGGACAAGCAATTCGACACAAAGCAAGGTTAGTGGTGAAAGGATTTCTGCAACGTCCTGGCATCGATTATGAAGAAACGTTTGCTCCTGTGGCTCGCTTGGAAACAGTACGTGTGGTGCTCGCTGTGGCCGTACGATATGGTTTCTATCTACATCAAATGGATGTGAAGACGGCCTTTCTCCATGGCAACCTGAAGGAAGAGCTGTACATGGAGGTACCGGATGGAGTGCAGGCAGCGCCAGGAACAGTATGCAAGCTACTGAAGTCTATTTACGGGCTGAAACAGTCTCCACGATGCTGGAATGAAAAACTCAATACGGTGTTGCTGGAACTAGGTTTTTCAAGATCGAAAAGAGATTATTGCCTGTACACTTCAACAAAAGAGATCGACGAAATCTATCTGGTGCTGTATGTAGACGATTTACTTTTCATTGGCAGAAACATTCGAACCATTGAACACCTGAAGCAACAATTGTCCCGTGAGTTCAAAATGTCGGATTGCGGCAAGGCAAAGTTCTTCCTTGGCATTAAATTAGATTACGATCGTCAGAGAGGTATCCTAAAGTTGTCCCAAGGAAGCAATGCGCAAAAAATCCTGAAGAAATTCGGCATGATAGATAGCAACGCAGTGAAAACGCCTATGGAAAAAGGATTACAGTTGAGCCGAGCCGGAAGCAGAACGAATGAACCCTACAGAGAACTTCTAGGCAGTTTAATGTACCAGATGCTATGTGCTAGACCTGATATTTGTTTTACTGTAAGTTACCTTGGACGTTTCCAACAGAATCCGGTGGATCATCATTGGCAGGCCTTGAAGCGCGTTGTGAGATACCTGAAAGGCACTAGCGAGCTTGGTTTGCTCTACAAGCGGAATGAATCATCAGCTCCGTTGATTGGCTTTGTGGACTCAGATAGGGCATCAGATCAAGAAGATAGAAAATCCGTATCTGGCTTTGTCTTCAAGGTGTTCGGATCAACCGTATCGTGGGCAAGTAGAAAACAAGTAACCGTATCTACTTCATCTAGTGAAGCAGAATACGTTGCTCTCAGCTCTGCAGTAAGTGAAGCGATTTGGTTGGGCGGTCTCCTTGAAGATTTGAAATGCAAATCAAAGGCAGAAGCAATTCCAATATTTGAAGATAATCGTGGCTGTATTAGACTGGCAAGAAACATGGAATCAAAAAGAATCAAGCACATCGATATCAAACATCATTTTCTGAGGGACCATGTTGCTGCTGGAACCGTGACGATTGAGCCTATTGGAACTGCAGATCAAGAAGCCGACATCTTCACGAAATCATTGGATACTGTACGATTCCAAGATCTACGTTCAAGACTGGGAGTCACCGATTGAGAGGAGGTGTTGAAAAACGAAGCAATCGTGAACCCTATCTCAACAACCCTGCTACGTCCCTGACAACCGTATCCTGGAGTAAGTTGGACCTAGCAACTAAGGGTTGTTACACTTTTTTCTTATTCCTGTTTCAACCACCAATCGCATCAGACGTGTGTTTCAATAAACGTTATTGTTCCTGTTACATTCGTGTCTTGTTCTTCGTCTCCAAAGTTCTGCAACATCAACAATTTTTTTATAATTATATTTTTTCCGTCTAAACATGAGAAATAATTTATGAAATTTATTCATAAACAATGTTATAGTTTGGCTTCCATGTAAAGTTCAAAATTGTTGAAGTTCTTCAAAAGGTAGCTTTCTGTAGCTTAAATTCTTTGATTCTAACCCCTGCAAAATTATATGTTTCATTTCCAATTTTCCCAATAAAACTTTCTGCATTGGCTGTTTTCTGTTCGATTTTAGGTAAGTGTTGAAATTTCTTGGCCACTGAAAATTTTACCCGCCACATGTGTTTTATGCTAAAGCTTATATAACGTAATAAAGGCTATCTTGATATCAGAAACTTTTCATCTAGTTTTCACTGAAAATAAGAAATATGACGTTTGATATCAAGATAGCCATTATTACGTAATATCAGCTCAAGTCTTAA
Source organism: Aedes aegypti (assembly GCF_002204515.2). NCBI lineage: Eukaryota > Metazoa > Arthropoda > Insecta > Diptera > Culicidae > Aedes > Aedes aegypti. Next base: position 48,653 of record NW_018735349.1, read on the forward strand.
CGTAGCATTAAGCGTATTATAGTACACGCTTTGCCAAATGTGCATATATTTGGCAAGGCATAAATCAAACAAACATCGGTTCCAACTCTGACAAAATCTTCGTGATGTCAAGCATTTGTTTGGGTGTGTATCCACACCCACAATCCAAGCCAATTATTTAACATAGTGTAAATACTAAGCTATTTAGATTTGACCCGCTCGGAAATGTTGGACAGGCCTGCACTAGGCTTTGGAAGCCTTACATTAATCCGCTCAACAATTACGCTACAAGCAAATTGAGTCGATTAAAATGAAGTAGGTATCTACCTATTTATATTACGTAAAACCCAATTGGATTGATTATGGGTATCCTGTTTTTTACTTATTTTCATTCTGCGTTAAAAATTGAACTAGAATCAATAGTTTCAAAATGTTCCGTGCCCTGGAACTATTGTTAATCAGTATAACAATCACTTATGAATCACCCCTCAAATTTTACCTCGGGACGATCTATCATTATCTGAAATGTCATTGAGTCTAGAGATTGAAATCTTTTTTAAATATTTTTTAATATCAATATCAAGATATTTAAGGCAAGAACATTGTGTTATACTTAGAAAATTGTGTTCTTCCGATCAAGCTATTAAAAGCTGTAATTTTTTCATCGCTAAACAACCCGATATATATCTTCCGCTATCAAATTAACAATATAAAACTGAATGATTATTATTCAAAGCATCGAACGAATGCCTCGAAAACAGCGTTTTCACCGATGACCCAATTACCTACCAGCAGCATCGATCAGTATAAACGAACAGCATATTCCGCCCATTTGGCCCACTATGCGCCAATAACCGTTCATTGGGAGCGTCGTCTTCTGTCGGAGTGCGACGCTGAGCAGCAACATAAGCACACGACGCGTTCTCTCTCCACAACTCAACACACTCTCACGCCTCATTTCCTCCCCATCCAAACGAACGAGACGAGTCCAAAACCCTTCTCTGGAAAAGCTTTTCCTCCCAGCCCCACACAGCTTTGCCAGCTGCCCCCAGCGATGTTGCACAAAATCCTTCCTGGTGTGACTGTATTGGTGCGATCGTGCAAATCTCTGAATCTCTCTCGAAAAAGGCCCGTTATTTGCCAATATTTCACGCACACCGCCACAGAGAACGCACGCACACCAACAAAAAGGCGTCGACTCGCTGGGAAGAAAAGAAGTTCGTGTCTCGGTTCGTCGTTGCACAGAAGGCAGTTGAATTTGAACCGTCGTGGAATACAGACTTGAAAAGTTAAACTTTCCCTGTTTGCCGTTTGTGAGCTCAGAGGAGGAGCAGTGTCAAGTCTCCATCATAAGAAAAAAGTTGGGCCCCCCAAAAGCAAAAAGGCAGCAGCCATTAGTCAGTTGTTGGTTCTTCAATCAGTGTGTGGTTTTTTGAGGTGTGATCCCCCCGGATCAGCCAGTGTCTCAGTGCTCTCTCTTTCTCTATCTGTTGTGTGTGAAGCGTGAAAAGCGAAAAGAAAAACCCAGATTATTGTCTCTAGAGAAAAAGGAAAAAAACGCGGATTCAAAAGAAGTCCCCGTCGCGACAAATCCGAAAAGAATAAAAATCGCGTTCGCGGAACCGAAAACGGTTCATTTTGCAGAACATAGCGCGGGTCGCATTTGTGAATCGGAGTGTGATCCGGTTGTGAATAAAGTAGCGGCGCAGGTTCCGGCGGAAGCTTCTGGGAAGCAACTTTTCAAACCGGAAAGGTTACAAACTAGTTAAAAAACACAAAAATGGTAAGCATTCACTACAGGGCGGCTGGGGAACGTGGACAATCTACACTGGACGGGGGACATCGCCCTCGAGGATTGTGGCCAGTTTCCGGTTTCATGTTGCGGAATTTCTCGTCAGGGGGAATCTTTTTCAGTGAAAATCAACCTTTTTTTTTTCGCTCGTCGCCTGCTGGTGTTCCTTCTTCTCTGTGGTGTTGCATAGAAACGACCACGATGATGATGATGGCCGACTTGGATTGGATTGGATCCGCGCTTTGTCGCGCAATGACACGCACACATCGAACGAAGGCGGCGGTGGTTCTCTCGGCCTGCTAGATTGCCACTAGGCTTGAAGAGCTGGAACAATCTGCGAAAGATCCGCGTTGTTCCCCGGTGGGAAAGTATCGGACCGTTTTTTGTTTCGATTATAAATAGCAGCTGCAATTGCTGCTGCTTACTAGCAATGGATGAGGTTTTGGAAGCATCGCACATCCCGCACGGGCTTGTAATGGACGGAGGAATCTTCCCGTGAACGAGTTGATGATGATGACGAGTACCTTGCGATAGTGATGTACAGTGGCCCAATTTCATATTCGTACACGATACTGATTCCACATCAAGTTAGTAAAAAACTATTAAATGAAGTATTGAGCTACAAATACTTTATCCACATTGAAGGTAATAGGTGTCATCTATTGTTTGCCAATCACAAAATGTTTCCATTTACATTAATCTCCGGATTAATAGAAAAGTATTGAATTGATGTCTAAAATTCACCCAATTCCATATTCGTACACCTACCAAAATTCAAACGCACAACGTTCAAAACTAAATTTAGAAGCTCTATTTGATTACTGAAGTGCTTTATTATGATGTTCAAATGTAGTGAAATACATTTGGACAATTTATTAGTGGACATCAGGCTTGGGAACTGTGACCACTATTTACCACAGTTCATCGATTCTGCCAGTCAACCAAAACACAAAGCAGCAGCAGCATCAATACCATCAGGTGTTTCGCTGCCAACGGTTCACACACTGCTTGACTGTTTTTGTCTCTCCTCTATGACCATTTTCGGGCAGCCATCTCGAGGTGAATGATTGGAAAAAATGTTAAATAATTCAATCGCTAATATTTCGCTTGTGTTTTAAACTAATTGAAATCTATTAGCGCTAATAGCAAGAGCACAATCATTCCGTTGCGATACATATAAACAAATTCAATTTAATGCTGCCTTTATCGAGCAAAAATGCAAAACCCCGAAAACCGCAAAAATCGCGTCACCACTGTGCTTGAGTCATTTCGCATTCGGGTTTGAAAAACGTTGGGAAGAAGAAGATTACAGTTTTGAAGAGCCGTGACATTTTTTTGTTTTGAACTGTCATGGTTTGCTTTGGATTTTGATGGTCGTGTAGAAAAATGTGAATGTCGAGGTGGTAAATGTTTGCTACAGTACATTTCCCATCCCTGGTGGACATATATAAAATTTAGGTAAAATTATGAGAAATGCCAGTTTTCCAATGATTTTTGCTATAAAATCCAATAATTCGAACAATTACGTTTATTTTTGTCATTGGATCCAATCTATAGATTATACTCGTAAGCTCTGATAGAAATTTAGTTGAAATATATACACTTTACAGAAATCATAAACAGTTTTTATCCGTTTTGAGTTCAGAAAATTGTTGTGCCATAAGTTCAAAACTCTTCTAAAATGATATTTTTAATCAATGTAAACCAAATTTTCATTCTAAACAACAGGTAAATGTTAATTTCGAATTTGTCTGTAAAAATAATTTGAACTATGAACTTCGTTTTACAATAAAGTACCCTAAACTACGCTGTACATACCTCCACATAATTTATGTCATCGTAGTATTCTATTATCTTTGAAATAATATTTAAATTATATTCAAAATAGCACCCTATTTTGCAATTTATTGATTTTATAAGAAAAATACAAAATAACTTGAATGAGCAGAAAGCATTGATACACTATTTAATAGAATATATCCTGTTGTTTTCATCATTTTAAAAACACGTTTGTGTTGCGGTTATGGCAATAATATATTCTATTGACTGTTAAACGAGAAACTTGCGACGATCGATGCGCCACCGTAATTCATATAACGGAGGGTATTATAACTAACTTGGAGGTGATGATTTCGCAATTTTGAGGTTACCATCACCTCCAAACACTAGCGATTTTGCGGTGGGATGTTGACGTTTGATCACGAATAAATCTCTAAAATCATGTTTGGTAGTAAAATGTAAATTAAAAATGATAATTATGCAATGTTTTGATAGGAACATTAACTATGGATTATGTATATACATTTAGGAGCCAAACATAAAGAAATTGATTAAAATTTTTGGTTTTGGATTTGTTATAAATATTATATTACCTAAGATTCAAAAGTATAAGTTGTCGATATCCGCTCTTAACTACTCTAAAACTGATTATAATTTTTTGAAACTTGTGCAATATTCGCAATTATCATTCTTAAGGAAGTGATGATGAAAAAAATGCAATTTATTGTTCGACTTACCGAATATTTTAGCAAAAAAACATGGGAAAACTGGTATTTTTCTTAAATTTACTTAAGTTTCAAATATATCCTTTTATAAATTTTCCAAATGTATTCTACTGCATCTGAACAACACAACGAAGAGCTTAAGTAGTCATCTAGTCCATTGAAAATTAGTTTTGAATGCTGTATATTTATTTTTTGTTAGGTGTACGAATATGGAATTGGGTCAATTATAGACACAATCTCAATACTTTTCCATTATTCCAAAGATTTAAGCAAATGAATACAGTTTGTCATTGCCAAACAATAGATGACACCTATAACCTTCATTATTGATAAAGTATATCGAAGTCCATGCACCATTTAATAGTTTTATACCAACTTGATATGAAAACAGTGCCCCGTACGAAAATGAAATTGAGCCACTGTATACGGGACGGGGTTTCTGAAAGGAAAGATGGGTTGTGTCGAATTTTGGAACGATACCCAGAGTCTGGCATTTGTTTTCGTCACCTGGCGAGCAGTGGTGCCATGGGAAGCCGAATAACATACTATGGCTGTAATAATTTATTTTTTTTATGGGGCCCAGATAGCCGTAGCGGTAAACGCGCAGCTATTCAGCTAGACCAAGCTGAGGGTCGTGGGTTCGAATCCCACCGGTCGAGGATCTTTTCGGGTTGGAAATTTTCTCGACTTCCCAGGGCATAAAGTATCATCGTACCTGCCACACGATATACGCATGCAAAAATGGTCATTGGCATAGTAAGCTCTCAGTTAATAACTGTGGAAGTGCTCACAAGAACACTAAGCTGAGAAGCAGGCTCTGTCCCAGTGGGGACGTAACGCCAGAAAGAAGAAGAAGAAGAAGAAGGCTGTAATAATTTATTATTAATCAAGCGTAAGGTTGGCAGCATTTATTTGTAATCGTTTACAATGAAACATCCAGAAGTCGATATTCCATGGCTCGAACCGACTCTTCGGACCATACCAAAAAACAAAATTTCGGGTTACTGCGATGATCTATTCATTTAGTTTTCCAAAGGATTCCTCGATTTTTCCATGTGTCGATAGTCCATTCGATGTCGACCCATATAAATTTGACTTAAAATTATTGTTAAAATCTGATAACTATCGAATTCTTGACCGACATTGGGTATAATAATAAAAATACTTGAACTTCCATGGTTTAAACATATTTTCACCGGATTTCACAGGTTAATTATACACAAACTACTGTTACAATTTCAGATGTTGTTCGTGGAGTTATTCTTGGTACAACACCAAAAATAGCTAATAAATTATTCATCTTTTCAGCTAAATCGAGTAACTAGCGTGTTGGCCAGTATGCTTGTTGCTGTTCGTATTTGAACCTCATTCAAAAACTTGACTGGAAGATATCAAATTCCAAGAACGGAAACACTCCATTTCGAATATTAAATATATCATCCTTCATATATCAATTAGGAATAATATTCAAAATCTCCATTGGAATTGTCTTATTGAGTTTATTCAGAAGTTTCGGCACTTACGGTGAATGTCCTTTGTTTTTATGATTCAATTCAATGTTCCAATCGATATTGCACTAGAATAATAGCGTAGCTAACATGAGTAATACTCATTGAGTATGTAATGCTTCAACGATAGAAATACGCCTAAGATATGGGCAAGTGAATCTTTATTTAATAAAGGCTGATCCGCCCTTTTCATGTATTCGTCTAGAGTTACAATTGAGTCTGGTTAGAACATCCAAAAGTTCCAGTAACTACGATATCCATTCTTGACCATTTATACCTACGTTTTTGATTCTACATCTGTACTCAATTAGGTCGGTTTTGCACCATTTTTATTATGTGACTAGTAAAAAGAAGTCACTTCAAAAAATTTCGGAGAAATTCTGAAACCACAAGCAGATAAGATAAATAACTGGATTAGCAAATTTAGTAGAAACTTTATCTTAGTGTTTTGTCTCCATGCGAGTTTGTCAATATGCTCTGATAGTATTTTATAGCAAAAACCTATTTGAAAAGCTTTGTCCAATGTCTTAAGAACTTCAGTCAGGTGCGTCCCACTCGAGTTCAGATTGGGCACCACTCCTAATGCTGCATTTGATCCTGGACTGCAATAGTTACCCAAGTTTGACAGATCGCAGTATACTTTTCTCGGCACTCTAGATTTTGCTCTATTACCTTATGTGCCATAATATTTTGGGTAAGGGACATGAAGGTCTTTATTTCGTCTTTGATTGGGTCACTGTCCTCTGCCATATGGTCAGTGACCCTTCTCTCTCGTAGAGTTATCGTGTCCGTTAGACCTTCCGTCTTGATTACCATCTCGCAGTCCGTTGAAGGTTACCAACTACATTCTGACCATTCCTCTAGTGGTGGGTACTGAAAGCTTCTGTAGCGTGGATGGTGGATACGGTGGACTGTTCTACTACGGCCTAACATGAGACTAACTGACGGAGAAAACTGCACAACAATAATAAATACTACCTGCACTGTAATTCTACGTAAATTTACGATCAAATTACATCAAAGTCCCAAAAAAGTGAACTACGCACACTTACAGTACTTAGACGTCAAAGTCAGTTTGACATCTTCTCTTGACATTCGAGTGCTTTTTAGTTATTCATCGAGTCATTCCATGTAGCGGACCCCCAACGAGTCAATCCCTACTGTATCGAGTTATAGAACACTAATTCAGTGCAAATGCGATTCAAGGAACCATCAAAGTAGCCATGAAAACAAACTTACTATGGTTGTCTAACTTGTAAACGAGAATTGACTGTAGTAGGTAGGTAATTTTTTTCTAAAATCAGACAACCGTCTTGTTCTTTGAAATAATGTTTTTTTTTCATACAGATCCAAATACTTGTCTCTACAGCTACACGGTTAAGGTGAAAGAGTATGGAATTCAAATTCGATCTTGTACCAAAATTTTAAAGGCACTTTTTATATTGTGCATTAGCAGAACCTTAATATAAGAAGACCGATTATGGGATGTTTTGTATTCAATCATTGATAATTCACTTGACCGAAGGAACATTTGCGAGCCACTCAGCCAATCGTTTCCAATGAGCTTGCGAGTCTAATCATTTATACTACAGTGAAACCTCCATGAGTCGATATTGAAGGGACCATCGACTCCTGGAAATATCGAGCAATGGAACAGCAATCCTTTGGAAAGCTGCTCCTAGGGACCATCATAGTAACCATGAAATTTTGTTTTTAGTATGGTTCCATGAGTCGATATCGAGTCATGGAACATCGACATATGGAGGTACCACTGTATCAAGTGGAAGGCCAATTTATTGATTTTCTTGAGAGGTATTCCGTAATTTTTTTTTGTTGTAGTCAACTAAGTGGCTGTCCATCAATTACGTAATAACTTATGGAGGGAGATTTCTTACGCGTCATACAATGTATTTTTTATTTTGATACAAAAAATTTTACCATGGGGGAGGGGGGTTGAAACCCCCCAAAAAGTGTCTTACGTAATTAATGGACAGTCCCTTAATTAATGGACAGTCCCTAATGCATTATATTCATTAGTTCCAACTTTTGCTCTTCCGTAAACACGCAGGAAAACATTCAAACTTTCTTATTTTTTACTTCACCTTGTTATACACCCTTCTCTGGTTCTAACTTTCTCAATAAGATCTCTTGCATCAAAGTCACAACCATAAGCAAACTTATTGACTCCTCTTCGTCTACTTCTTCCTAATATTGTTTGAGTGCATTAAATCACATGGACGATTATATCTCGCATAACTTCTGTTCTCGCCCTAAAAGCCATTGGTAACCATGTGTAGCTCGTTATTTATGAGTATTTGAATGGATTTACATGTTATTTAACAACTCTATGGTGAAGAAAGGATCATTCTCTACCTGCCAGTGGTGTTGGTTTGGATGCTCATCCATTCATTTACTCAGAAACAACGAGCTACACAGGTGGTTACCAATGGTTTTTAGGGCGTTATCTCAGATTATGCGAGATATGTGGAATTCTAGATAAATTCCCAAATAATTTTTTGGATTAATTTGTGGTATTATCAACGGCATTGGGAAACTTATATTATTTTACAAAAATATCACGAGCTAGAAAGTTGTCTTTTTTTGAAAAATTTCATCAAAAACAGATGCTGCTTGGATTCTTTAATAATTGTACCATGGGGACCTTCAGTATCCTCGAGGAAAAGCTTTAGGGTTTTTTTTTCAGTGTTTCAAACAGATATTCTTTAGGAACACATTAACGGACAGCTCCAGGGATCTCTTCAGATTATCTTGCAGAATATCATCCTGGCCATTGTTTATCTATTTATTGTCGCAAATTAACGAAAAAACAGTTCTGGAGAATATTTGATACCACTAGCCTCTGTTTCTATGATCGTGAGAATATGTAAATAAACAATTTTTGTACTACACATTAAATGAGACCTAGGCATTCGCTCATTTTCAAATTATTCAATTTTACAAACAGTTTCATTAAATACAAAAATGCTGTAGTAATTTATAAACCTTTCCGATGTGTACTTCTAATTAAATTTCCAAGTTGTACACCCTTAGTTGTGTAAAGAGGTTTTGGTTATTAGAGGTTTATCCAGAGAAAACTTCCACAAGGATCCCAGAAGATTCTTGCAGGATTTTATCACATATTTAATTTATCCAAGAGCTCCATAAAAGATTATTTCAAGATTTCCTTTAGAAATACCATCAGAGTATCAGTTGCCGTTCATGAACCTATTTCCCCTCATCTGGTTAAAAATGTTTTTTTTTTATTTAGAAATGTAATCTTTCGCACGAACCTTCTCTGGCAATCAACGACTTTAATATGAAGTCGTTATTGACATTCTTTTCATTTGTTTAAATAAATAATTGTATTAACGTTCAACGCTCCGTCATCGAAATCTTCGTCATCATCGAAACTTCAAAAGCAGTTTCTTTGTTCAACACTAAATATGATTCGATGAAAATGTGTTCACTGTGTTTCGGTTGCAGTATTCTGTGAACACGTTTTCCTGCTAATTTTCTTGATTTAGAACGAAAAAACTGCTTCTGAAAATTCTGAAATCAATGACGGATCCAGCCCCCTTAAAAGCACAAAACCTTGTATCCGCTCAGTAGGTATTTTTGGTATTTTTATAGATTCCACCAATATTTTCATTATGTGATAACATTATTTTCCGATTCATTTAAAGAAGTAAAACGAGGTAAAGAAATTAAAATTATTATTTACAGTCGACATATTCCGTAACATATAGCACTTCAAAATTTCAATATTTCATTGTTATTTTGAGTAGCCTTAATTAGCGATTTATTCTCGTTGGTCTCCATAGATACAACCGAACATGATAAAACATGTAGTCCGGTGGTTGCGACTGTAGGCCATCTAAAGAGTCTATTTGGGTTGTATTTCAAAATTGAGATGATTGAAGAAAACCATGGATTTGTTCTGCTAAAGCGTAACAAGTTGCTCCCACGTGGCGCACTTTCACAGTTTAATGAAACTGCTTCTGTTTTAAAAGTTTAAAAATAGCTACAGAAGCTAAAAGTTGATTTTTATTACTATCGGATTGTACAACAGAAAAAAAGGTTCATCGTGATTTGATCTCATACTTTCTGAGTAGTAATTTAGCATGCTAAAGCTCGGTCATCTAGACTTGAATAAAGATAATTAGAACTCAGTGCGGTGTGAATTGATTTTGTTGATCTATGTTTCTATGAGTTGTTTGGAATGGATGAATTACATAGTTATAGAAAAAAATATGGAAAAATCTTGCTTTACTTCAGAATAATTAATTACCACTGTTGACATGCTTTGGTTTATGGTTCACTCTGGCTGAACAAAATTATATGTTTTACATGTCTTGCCAGAGAAAATTTGTGATGCAAGATAACGAAGAACTGTTCGAATAAATCGATATTTTGATTGTAAAAAGGTTTTTAATAAGAGGTCTCAATCTGGTGTAAAACACTCGATTTCGAAAAAAATGGTGCTTGGATCCCGACCAAATGAAGTTTTGATTATTCTGAGTGTAGTTGGTAAACAGGCTTTGTCTCAGTTGGTTTCGAAACGCCAGAAAAAAGGAGACTTAGACGTAATACTACGACGGTCGTAGTACGACCCAATTCCAATGTTACAATGTGTAGGCAGAATGATTAGATATAAAAATGGATAGTTATAAATATGGATAAATGAATTTCATTAGACTATTCTGAGGAGATTCTGTTAACTTTGAATATTACTGTTAGTTATGTGTTAGGCAGAACACATGAAGATGATGTTTTAATCATCATGCCAATAGTTGAACGAGCAAGAGTTCAGCAATATCATGCTGAGGTTCGCAGATTTGGAACCCACCGGTTGAAAATCTTTTCGTTATGCAATTTTTTTCGATATCTCAGTTTTCAGTGAAAAACTGAAGAAGTGCTCATAAGAACCACTAAGCTGAAAAGCAAGCTCTGTCCTAGTTGGGACATAACGCCGGAAAAAAGAAAAAAAAAAAGAAGAAGACTTGAACATTATTGCTATTGATGATTATGGAAATGATAGGAGTCGTTCTCAGAACGACCCAATTCCAATGTTCCAATATCATTTTTATCTACCAGCACCTTATCAGCCCTCTTGTTTACAGTCTGGCATCACTTCTCGTCGGTCCCAAACCCAATCTTCGAACATGCACTCTCTCCCGCGCGCATATGGTTGAAAATTCTCTCCGGACGACGACGGAACGGCACACTAAAAGGCTGGTTGCTTCAGCTCGCACTCATACAGTGGCAGCACCATCGTACCGGGGCCACGACGAAGACAACTTCTACTCGAACGATGAATGCGACCGGACGGGCTCCCAGCCACGATTACAAATTTTGCCGCAATGCGGGATTTTTTCCCTACATGATCATTGTGTGTTCCCGCACATCGTTTTTTATTGCCTCGACAATTGCCCCAAAATGGGAATTTCCCAATTTGTCGAGATCATCTCCCAATGCTATCGGGCGGATCATAACGCCTGTGGGAAGCTAGCTAGCTTGATATGGAACCACCGGGCAAACGTGGATTGATGAAATCATCACCAGCAATGCCAAACTCGTAGGAACTGGGCACGATTGGATGGTCTCTAGGAGCTGACAAAGAGTCCGAGTGGGAGCTCTCGCTCAGTAGAATCCACAAAAATCGATATCGTACCAGCGTTGCCGCTTTACCACAGCACTCTGTGTTAGCATTGAACGGTACCCATCCCCCGGGGAGGTTCGGGAGGGAAACGTGGGACACCGTCGAGAATAATATAAAATAAATTGTTCTCGATTTGCTGGTGGTGGTGTAAATTTACACAATGATTTCAAATGGTTGAGCTTGCATGGTCTTGCCACTGATTGTGGCGTGCAATCAACCAACCAACTGTTTCGCGTTGTGTGATTCTTTTTCTCTTCCCGTTGTAGGTAGATATCTTTTGTTAGACGACGACGACGACGACGGAGCGGTAACGACGCTTGGGTTGTCCGAGCCGGAGGAAGGTTTGCCCTCTTGTTGCAGGCCAGCAAAAAGCAACTCGTGGAACATGACCTGGAAGTAAAGTGGAAAATTGCGCTGATTTTGGAAGCAATGTGCGATACCGGAACGAGAGTGTCTAGCAACTCGGGCCAGTGGTCCATGAAGCAATGGATTTTTTTTTGTGAAGGGTTTCTTCTGACGATCGATCGTGGGGTTTGGAGAGTGCTCTTCGAAGTAGTTGACTCTTCAAACCATGGGAATATATTGGAATTTGTACTTCGGTGCAGTGCTTGAGTGTGGGAGCCTGAAGCTTTCGAAACTTCACGGCAAATTTACTTTTTTCGTGCGATCTGATTAGGTATTATTACAGTTTGGGAATGGAAAGTTTTGAGGGGCCTTCCTTTACCAAAATTTGGAAAATCATGGACGAGAACAGCTTTCCCGGGAAGCTCACAAGATTGATCAGAGCAACGATGGACGGTGTGCAAAACTGCGTGAAGATCTCGGGCGAACACTCCAGTTCGTTCGAGTCTCGGCGGGGACTACGACAGGGTGACGGACTTTCGTGCCTGTTGTTCAATATTGCGCTTGAAGGTGTCATGCGGAGAGCCGGACTTAACAGTCGAGGCACGATTTTCACGAGATCCGGACAATTTGTTTGCTTCGCGGACGACATGGATATTATTGGGAGAAAATTTGAAATGGTGGCAGATTTGTTCACTCGCCTAAAACGCGAAGCAACAAGAGTCGGGCTAATGGTGAATGCGTCGAAAACAAAGTACATGCTGGTTGGCGGAACTGAGCGCGACAGGACCCGCCTAGGAAGCAGTGTTACGATAGACGGGGATACCTTCGAGATGGTGGACGAGTTCGTCTACCTCGGATCCATGTTGACGGCTGACAACAATGTTAGTCGGGAAATACGAAGGCGCATCATCAGCGGAAGTCGTGCCTACTATGGGCTCCAGAAGAAACTGCGGTCAAGAAAGATTCACCCCCGCACCAAATGCACGATGTACAAAACGCTCATAAGACCGGTAGTCCTCTATGGGCATGAGGCGTGGACTATGCTCGAGGAGGACTTGCAAGCTCTTGGGGTTTTCGAACGCCGAGTGCTAAGGACGATCTTCGGCGGCGTGCAGGAGAACGGCGTGTGGCGGCGAAGGATGAACCACGAGCTCGCTCAACTCTACGGCGAACCCAGTATCGTGAAGGTAGCTAAAGCTGGAAGGATACGCTGGGCAGGGCATGTTGCAAGAATGCCGGACAACAACCCTGTAAAGATGGTGTTCGCCACGAATCCGGTCGGAACAAGAAGGCGTGGGGCGCAGCGAGCTAGGTGGATTGACCAGGTACACCAGGACCTGGAGAGCGTGGGTCACAGTCGAGGATGGAGAGAAGCGGCCATGAACCGAGGGAATTGGCGAAATATTGTTGGCGAGGCTTTATCAAGATAATTGATGTAAAGCCAAATAAGTAAGTAAGTAAGTCCTTTACCAAGTGGTTAGAGTCCGCGGCTACAAAGCAAAGCCATGCTGAACATGTCTGGGTTCGATTCACGGTCGGTCCAGGATCTTTTCGCAATGGAAATCTTCTTGACTTCCCTGGGCATAGAGTATCATCGTACCTGCCACACGATATACGAATGCGAAAATGGCAACTTTGGCAAAGACTGTTATCAGTTAGTGGAAGTGCTCATTGAACACTAAGCTGAGAAGCAGGCTCTGTTCCAGCGAATATTGCCAAGAAGAAGAAGAATGGAGAGTTTTAAAAATGAACTTGATTGTTCTATTTTGCTCAAGGCTGTCATAACTGTTACATCCAAATCGAAGCCTAACTGAAAGTTTATATATGCTACCTTTAAGGAAGCTTATATTATTGATGATCCTGCCAGAATCCCTAAGAACTACTGACTTTGATCATAAA
>NW_018735350.1:0-29416 GCF_002204515.2 Aedes aegypti
ATTGGATTACCGAACAGCTCAATATAAGCGTCAATTTATATTAGAGTGTTACTGCCTCTCTGTAGTAGTCATGTCGTCACTTGAGTGAGAACGACACGTTGATAGCCTTCCCACATCTTTACTCTTCCACAATACAGTTATTGTAGAAGCGATGTAGGTACGATAGGCAAACAGTTTCAACACTAAATAAATCGCACTCGCTCTTTCCATGTGTGTTGTGATATGAGATGGATGGATATGGGTTATGAAAGGGGTCCGCGTGGTCTGTAGGGATTTGAATTCTAAACTTGTAACCAACTCAGTTGTTGGGTCACCAAGTGGCTCGGTAGCTTAGTTGGTAAAGCGCTCGTCTAGCATACAAGAGTCCTGGGTTCAAATCCCAGCCGAGCCACGTAGATTTTTTCATAATTTCACCCATAATTTGTCCATCTATACCACGCGTAATGAGTTAATTAATTTAATAACCATGCGGGATTGGATTACCGAACAGCTCAATATAAGCGTCAATTTATGAAACTCTTATTTTCCACAACACATTCAAAGTCACCAATTTCATAACTAAAGAAGTAACAAACAAAAAGTTGTGGCGCTTTCAAAGTGCGTTTCGTTCATATTGACCCGAACACCGTAGGAAAGTTAAAATTTAGTCTTGGAAAAAGTGAAAATGTTATCCGAAATTTTAAAGAATCTTTCTCAAAACTCTGTTAGAAATCCGGCTTGAATTTTATGGAATTTTGTTAAAAATTCTAAAACAATCATTCCTAACATTCTGTGGAATACCTACATCACAACTGATAAATATAGTGCTTATTCAGTGCTGTAAAAAAAAAAGTTAAGTTTCTACAGTCATCAACGAAATGTTATGTATTTATAAGAATCAAATACATAATTTAAAGAGTCATCAAGCCGATATATAATTCTGGAGCTGATTTAAAACTTTAAATGATATTAGCCTTGGTAAATCCAATGTTAAAGTCAGTTGGAACAGCCAACGAGCGAGATATGAGAAAAATCTTTAAGCTCTACGTGGCTCTCACAAAATGTAGCCGTTGTGCAGCCCTGTTTTATTTCAATCAGTATTTACAAAATGGGGTAACAACTTTCTCTTCATTAATTCTTTCATTCTATTTGAAGAGGGGAATGATGCCGAATGTCACATATCCCCTAGACCGAAATATGAGTGTTTCTTATCATTTCCATAAGTAACGCTTGTTCTAGACCCCACTCAGCATCAAATGAAAGTAAAAAACGATTCAAAAGAATACATCATGATCAATTCACACAGGTATATTGAGTCATTCAGAAATTGAACCTCTTTTGCATACATATATTATTATAATGGGCTAGACTCTGGCGCGCTTTTATGTTCAAATAAAAATATTCAGTCGCTAATTTTTAATATTTTTGTTTCACTCTTCTCTTTAAACAAAACTCATGTAGCACTTCAATAAGTCCGTTGAACGAATCCTAGGACTTAAATTACACCATATATGCATATGAACGCAAAAGACTGAGACTTCGTTATACATAACTTGATTTGCGCTCTTTTGATGTATTCACTGCGATATGATCTATAGCGGCAAACCCAGGCGTTATTTAGGAACAATCTGTTGCTGAACCATTACACCAACAGTTCAACATTTTCTTTACAAAAAAATATCCGATAAGGTAAACACTAATAATAAATTATTTATCACTCAGGTGTCTTCGGACTCCGGTTAAAGTATCTAGCTAATGAAGTGGAAAGTGGCTGTCAATGTTACTCACGCTGCCATAACATGCCGGGTCGATGTAGGTGTACTTAGTTCCCTGTTGTAGCACAATTTTCCTAATGACGGAAAATCCTCCAATTGGCAAGTCACCTGTAGATTTGGATCATCAGTTTCTGGCTCATAATATCATATGCTTTTACTAACCTTGTAGATGGTGACAGCCTTTAAGTATTCAATAACTCAATTATATGTTTCACATAGCATACAGGACTAATATTGTTTACAATCCCATACTTTCACCGTATTTGTAAGCATGTTGTTGAAATTTGGTTGGATATGAAGTTAATATCCAGCATTTCAAAAGCTGCATAAAAGATGATGGTTTAATACTTTTCAGCTCATAGTTTCATAAAAGA
Organism: Aedes aegypti; assembly: GCF_002204515.2. Classification (NCBI taxonomy): domain Eukaryota; kingdom Metazoa; phylum Arthropoda; class Insecta; order Diptera; family Culicidae; genus Aedes; species Aedes aegypti. The sequence continues at coordinate 2,129 of NW_018735350.1, forward strand.
AATTCAATAGTTTTGGAATCTAGTTGTGTAAAAGTAATATTAAAATCATTATATCCTTATAGCATCTAATTATGAAACAAGCTAATTCACTGGGAACTGTATTCTCTTATTGGCTAATTTGTTTAGCTTATTGGGCTCATATTTGCCCATAGTATGCGTCTTATGGCAATTCTCAGAATTCCCAATTCTCAGGCTGAAGTGAATCATGAAGGTACGCAAGTACATCGAACACTTTAGGAACATAACTATGGAATAATTTTCAAAATTCGATGGTCCGATCTCAAGCCGTTTCGTGCCACATAAACACCATTCCATTTGTAGTTAAACCTTGTTGATTCGAAGTGTCTGTTTGTTTCGAATCCCGGACACCAGCCTTAAATCACCTGAACATTCTTTTTTGACATCTGTTATGCATGCTATTATTACCGCGAATGTACCATTACCCCGAGTGCTATTTCCGAAAATTTACAAATATCTTGACATGATGCATTGAAGACATTTCCCCATGATTTCGGAATTCGGGGTAATGTAATTTGGGATTATGCGCCGATAGAGGATTTGGAATTCGGTTTAATGGGATTCGAGGTAGTGGCATTCGAGGTAATGGTATAGAATCCATGTACCCATGATTTCCGAATACGAGGTATTGTCGTTCGGGGTTATGGGCCGATCAGAGTTTTGGAAATTAGGGTAATGGCATTCGGGTTAATGGGATTCGGGGTAATGGCATTCAGGGTAATAGGGTAGAATTATTTTTTATAGATTCAAGGCGAAAATATCGGTCCAAAAAATCGTGAAAAAGGCCAATGTTCGGCTTTCTAAGCGTGTGGTAATTCGATGCAGCACGGTGTATGCAGAGATTTTATAAATTAATGTACTTAGCTGAAGTAGAAAGTGAATTCAAAATCAGGATACTTAGTGATTCAGGCATGTTAGTCAATGCTGGGTCAAATGCAATTTTAATATAAACAATAGTGTCCATAAAAGCATACCCGTCTCATATGAAAAAGTTGGTATTGTTGATATGTCGATCAAAATTTGAAGTTTGTTTCTTCGTAAAAAAGTTTATGTTTTTCTAGTACAGTTATCTCTGTCATAATCATTCAGTATCACCACCCAAACTACTTGTTCTTGTACTATTGTATAAGTCCAACTCTTGGGATTGCTTTTCGTGCAAACATACTCGTACCGTGCAGATGAACGGCAACGTTTTTTGTAGCCGAAATTCCCCAGGCAGTAGCTCTAAAAATTCCCATTTTTCAATTAACGATTTCATGGTTTACAATCATACGCATCAGGTATATTCACCCTCATTCTTGTTTACGGCGGATCTAACTTTCGATCGAATCTAATTCGTTCGAATCCACGGCCCACTTGATTTCGCTGGCGTAAACGGGAATGCAAAACGGTTTTCGATCGAAAGAGCATTCGAACGTAAACAAGAATAGGGGTGATTATTATCATGCTCATTCACAAGTTAATTTTCTTTCATCGGGTTATCGTTCGAATCTTTAAATTTTGAATGGATTTACCCTATGAAACTCCTATGCCAATATTGTAGCACGTAAATGCAGTTCCTCCCCTTCATATTGTCTTCCTACAGGTAACCGATCGAATTGTTTCAAACCAAATGTAAATATCCCTGCTTATGCCACCTCGGGTAACTTCTCTTTCCGTCTCTTCATCAACAATATATCGCAACAGAAAATCATCAGAAAATTCACCTGCTTCTAGTAACATGCCTGATTTTGATTTTTTTAACTGAAAAATTGAATCAAATGATTGATGTATTGCTGTGTGCGTTTGAAATGCAAATATCAAATGCGGGAACACCAAATGCGGGAACACCAAATGCGGGAAGATTTTTCACATGGAAGGCGAAGTCAAAGAAAGCTTTTCATTGCTAGGTTGGCGATGATATTTATCGCGGTTGCCAAGAGTCCTTTGATTAGTTTGTGTTACCGCATTTGGAACGCATTTGAACAAGATTTGCACGTCAAACGCAAACAGCAATAATGTTCAAAACCACCACAGTGGCTGAAGCAGTCCAAATTTTTGTTAAATTTACTAACAAAACTATTATTGGATTACGTTTCTCTAACTGATCGTAAGAATTTTGTAAATATTTTGAATTGGATTGCTCGTTTTTTGAATGGTAAAGAAAAAGAGCAGTTCAATATTCTAACAACAACATACACTTAGCAGTTATAACTGAAACAAGGTGCCCCGACTGACCGTTAAATAAATCCATCAAATCTGAGTAGAGGACTCGATTTCTGAAGTCACTTTTCACCTCTGGGCCTATTTTTGACAAAATCCCTAGAAGGAATCTCAAGAAAACTTGTTTTGTAATTTTTGACTTAAAAATTCAATATAATCCATGTTCAAATTTCATAATAACTAGCATTAAAAAACTCCACATGAAAGCTAATATCGGAAATGGATTAACCAGAAATTGTTTCATCTTAACAGTAAGAAGCATGCTTGTTACCACTAAATCAATTTTCACAAATGATTAGTATTGTGCACAAACTGAATTAAAAAGAGCTCATGCCTACCTGAGCGACTGTCAAGTGGTGTCGCAAAAATCGTGAAAATGTTGATTACTAGATTATTGTTTGCTATTTTACGTTAGTTTGTAATTTCTAAGGATATTCTGATAAAGAATGGGTCTGTAATCTATTCTTGATGAGTACCTATAAAAATATTTAGAAATCGCAGATAACAATATTATCTTATTATTCAGACTTCATCATCATCTCCTGATAAACCTACTAGCTTATGTAAGACCACTTACTTGTCAGTGTCCAACCTCCCCTCCCCTCCCCGGTATTACTGCTGAGAGTTTATTGGAGCAACCAGCCCATATAACTGACATAACTGACACATCAATTTTCTGTGCTCAAATCCTTGTTCAAATCAAATCTCGATTACTTTTTCAAATCGACGTAAGTAACTTCCATACAGTTTTGAGAAAATTAAATCAGAAGAATCACAACCTGTCTTCTAAAACTGTTTTAAAATGAATCACCTTTTTCACATTTTTTCGCCGTGTACATTGCTTAAATTTTGCATACAATAAGCTCGCATTCAAAAACTAGGGAGTTCCTGTTATTTCCCACAAAAAATTTATTACAAAATGATAAGCCGATTTATTCAGTTACTTTCGACGTTTTTGTACCAGTGTAAAATCGGCTCAAGTAGTGTTTTGTTTTGATTCGTGGTTAAGTCACTTTGTCTCTCCATACAGCGGAGGCGGTGAAAGTATGGTTAGGTAGCGAATGTTGAAAATCTTACTTTCGTCGTTTTGTAATTCCGGGAAAGTAAACGTTCTAAAAGTGAAAATCGAGTTGGTTAAGAGCAAAATGTGTAGAATTTATGTCTGCGAAACACGTAGAATCGATAAAGTAAGTTTGTATACTTTTTTGGCCTTGAGTCTGTTTTGTATAAGTTTTAGAGAAATGTTTACTGGATTGCATTGCCAATTGCTTTATCTAATAGAGCAAAGAATTCAAATCATAATCAAGCAAACTTCTTGAACCTATAATTATTATTATATAAATGAACCCAGATGTGTGAAATAGAAAAAAGTAGTATTTAAAATATAAATATATAATAAAATATATATAATATAAATAAAATTATAATATATAATAATATAATAAATTTTATATGGTGCACATACTCACACGCGAGTTTAATGATCGTTAACATTCCAAATTCATATATAAAAATTGATGCCAATATTCTTAAGGAAAAGTGCACGTTTCCCTGAAGTCATCCAGTGCAAAAAAATATTGGTTTGCACAAATTCAATGGTTGAAAATTGAATTTAAAAAAGATATTGATATTTTGCTTATTTACACTTTTTGTGATTAAAAATGCCAAATTTTCAAACTTTGTCAAAAAAAAATCCAGGGTGTGCTGCAAATCATTTTGAAAACAGCCTCTTTCTACACTTTTCCTTGCACTTCAAGACCCATATAGACGCCTCCCTGATCCATCCAAAAAATTTTATTTTGTCGAACAGTGTTATTTGCATTCGAAAAAGCTATAATCTATTAAAATTGGTTGAAAAATGATAGATATATTGACAAAAACTAAGGGGGAACCCACACTTTGCACGATGACTTACTGTTTCGTTGATTTTGAACTCATTCCAGATTTTTCCAACAATATTTCGTGAGTTGCTCCTCAAAGAATATAAGATTAAGATTCTAATAATACACTGATTTAATATTTTGGTCGATCCAATGCTAAGGAAAATTACCCGAGCAGAAGAAAATAACTACTGAATACAAATTGAGGTATTCCATACCAGATAATTTCCAATACTTACAACCTGGAATGAGGTATGAAAGATATCGACGAAGTAAGAATAACTCACTGCTTTCGAATGGTGCAATAGAGAGTTTCAATTGGGACGTGTATTCACAGAGATATGGACAAAACATTTTTGTATGTTTTATGGGGGTGAGCCTAAACCTTTGCACGGGAGTATATATTTGAAGAGTTATCAACTGTTTTTAATGACTTTAGGAGTGAATATTGTTTAACCTTCTGTACAATTTCGTTTACAAAGACCCGGTAAAGATCTTAGTTTAAGAAATATCATCATTGTAACCCTATTTCACGGAAATTCGAACAATCGGATTAATACTAATAATGAAAAGAATTATAACATCGAATGAAAATCGACGAACGCTAATATTTTAACTACAGCTTATGATTCAAGTCCTGTAAAATAATGACAAGACGAAGAACATACCTACAAAAATAAATAAATCACATGCAGGTCTTACTGAAGAATTCCTCAACTTTTCTGTTTGCAGCATGTAATTGCTTAGTATAATATTCTTGACTATATTTATCATAGAAACTATCTCTCGCAGAATATTCTAGAAAGTTTTCCAGTTTTAACTATTAACTGCAGTAGCTTGGCTTATTAACAATTTCTTAGCAAATAATATGTTATTCTACGAAAAAATAGTTCTCTCTACTGCACTTTAACATAGCCATGCAAAACAAGCATCAGCTAATACAAGCTTCTTATGCTCTTTCCAATTTTATGTTCCATCCCTTACTAATGTTCTGCTATTTCTGGCGGCTTCCTCTCAGGTTCGGAATTCCATTAGGCGAGGCGGAGACGTCGCTGTCAAGCGCGAGCACCCGTACAACGACCACGACGGTAACGTCGTCCTTCACGGTTCCAGAATGGACAAAACCTCTGGTGACGCGAGTAAGTTTGGATCATCAGGTGACGGACCTCCGACACCAATGGTAGTGGACCCACTGGAAAAGAAGCTGAAGCTAAATCAGTTCGGCTAGATTTGGGCCACCGCAGGAAGAGACTCTGCTGCAAAGAACTAATTAGTGTCGATCGTACCACGAAGAAACCATGCTTGGACATTGACGATGAATGATGACGATGGATGATTGGAACATTTGTGACGATGATGGAAGGAAAACAAAGTAAGACGATGTTTTAAGTTCATAAGTACCAAGCACTATGCGCTGCTAGATTTTTAAAGTTTAAAATAAATGTGAAGACATGTGTTCTGTTAAGTATGATCATTTTATAGATAAATGTCAAGAGTACAAGTGTACTGAGGATGGTTATTATAGGTAGGTTGTATATATTTTCCAATTGTAAGAACCTTAAAAACTATTAGTATTGTTATAAAACATTTTTGACGGTATTAAAGGCTGTTGGCTTTCTAGATGGGTGCCTCATTTAGCGCACATGTTATTTTCAAAATTACGCTATTTTAAGCTAGTTATTCCTAAAAGTATTCACTATACTGTTTATAATACAGTTACACTTAATATTCAGACTTCATTAATGTGCTTTTCATAACTCGAATAAATTTTGTTTTGTTTTGCTATATCACAATTAACTGTTGTTACAAGCCTAGGAAAAAACTTTTTTTGTGCACAACAACAGTGCATAATGGAGACAAATCAGACAAAATCTCAAAAATTGCCCCAAAATGGCTGGCCATGCTTATGTATCGTAAGTAATTTTAGAAAAAGGGTTAAGTTTGATGATTGAAACCTAATTCCTGTAAGGAAATTATAATCTTATTCATGAACTAATCATCTAGCCGTGCTGGAATTTCCAGGATTTTGTCATACATAACTGAGCACTGAAATCATCGTTCCACCTAAAGCACACCAAAATAGTTTGTCGTAGGAAATTGATGTTTTTTTACTAATCAATATTATCAGATTTTGACCAAGAAATTGTCTCGGGGATTTTCTCCAGGAATTTCTTCCTAGGTTTCCTCCACAAATACCTCTAGTGATTTCGTCCAGAAATTTCTTTCGGAGTTTTATTCCAGGGAATTCTTACAGGAATTGCACTTAAGATCTCCACGAGGAATTTCTCCGGGATTTGCTACCAGGAATTCCTCCGGTGAATTCTCCCAGGAGTGCCTCTTAAGATTTGCACCAGAATTTATTCCAAAAAAATTCTACGGGAAATTCCCCAGGAATTTTTCATGGGATTTCCACCAAAAATTACTCCTTGGATTTTTTCAAGAAACACCTCCGGAGATTTCTCCCAGAAATTCCTCTTGAGATTTCCACCAAGAATTTCTCCAGAAATTACCGCAGGGATTTCCCTCTGGAATTTTTCATGGGATTTCCACCAGGAATTCCTGCGAGGGTTTCATTCGAAAAATTCTCTGGGACTCCCTTCAGGAATTCCACTGTGAGTCTGCTCCATTAATTCATCCGGGGATATCCTTCAAGAATTCCTTTAAAGATTTTCACTAGAAATTTCTCCCAGATATTCTCCGCGATTTTCCTCCAGAGTTTCTTATGGGACTTCCACCAGGAAGTCCTCCACGGGATCCCTCCAGAAAAATTTGCAGGGATTTCTTGCAGCAAGTCCTACTGGATTCCCTGAAGGAACTTTTCTAGACATTTGCTCCCAAAATTCCTCCGGGGATTTCATCATAGAATTCCTCCGGGCTCCCGGAATTCATCCGGAGATTTCCTTCAGAAATTCCTCCGGTGATTGTTTCCAAAAATTCCTCCAGTAATTTCCTTCAGATTTTCTTCGAACCCTCTCCAATGAACTCCTTCATAGTCCTCTCCAGAAATTGCTTCTGATTTCCTCTAGCAATTCCTCCGAAATTGATTCACGAGTTCTTTTAGAATTTTTGCCAGCAGTTTTATTCTGAGCCCACCGGGAATTTCTTCAGAGTTCCTCCGAGAATTCTACCCGTTGTTACTACGGAGAATCTCTTTGGCGCTCCACCGGGGGTTCCTTTGGTTATATTTCATAGATTCCCCAGGAAAATCTTTCAGAGTTCCTCCTCGGATTTCCTCAAGAAATTTATCTGAGCTCCTTCAATAATATCTTTGTAGAATTACCTTTAGGGTTCCTCTGAAATTCCTTCCATGCTTCCATCAGGGAATTTCTCCGAAGTTTCTCTAAATATTATTTCTCCGGCAATTCCTTCAAAGCCCCTGTAGGAATTTCTTTGAAAGTCCCTACAAGAAATTATTCAGAATTCCTCATGGAATTCTTCCTCCGGATTTCCACTAGGAACTCTTCACCATTTTTATTCGAAAAATTCCTACATTTCCTCCACGAATTCCTCCAGAGTACCTCGAAAAATTCCTCAAGAGTTTAGCCGGGAATTCCTCTAGATTTCCTCCGGGAATTCTCCAGAGTTCCTCGTGTTATTCCTCCGGAATTTCTCTTAGATTTTTCTTAAGTTCTTCCAGAAATTCATCCTGAGTTCCTCCGACTATTTGTCGGAAATTCTTTTGAATTTTCACTAGGAATTCTTACAGAGTTATTCCAGCAATTTTTCTAGAGTCCCCAAGCGTTTGCTCTGGATTTCATCCAAGTAATTTCTGGAAAGTTCTCCTGGAGATCCATTGGAACTTGTTTCAAATATCCTCCAAAGTTTCTCCAGGAATTTCTCCGGAGTTCCTCAAGCAATAACCTCGGAGTTCCACCAGAAACGCCTCCGGAGGTCTTTCAGAATTGCATCTTGGGTTTCTCCAGGACCGCCTCCAGTGTTTTCCAAGAATTGCTCCCAGAATTCCTCCAGGAATTCCTTTGGAGTTTATCTAGAATCAGAGTTCCTCCTGGAATTCCCTTCAATTTTTTTCCGGCTATTCCTCCACAAATTCCTTCAGAGTTCCTCGGGAATTTTTTCTTAGCATCACCGGTAATTCCTCTTAAATCGTTCCGGAAATTCTTCCGGAGTTCTTTCAGCAATTCTTTGCTCCGAAATCTCTTCATCGGGAATCTTTTTTGATTTCCTTCGTGGTTGCTTTTGGAATTTTGTTTAGTTCTTTCAGGAATTCCTCCAGAGTTTCACCAGGATTTTTTTCCGGATTTTGCACCATGAATTACTTAGCAATTCTTCCGGAGTTCATTTAGCCATTTATCTGGGTACCTCCAGAAATTCAGCTTGAGTTCCTTCTGAAATTAAAAGTTCCTCGAGGGATTCCTTCAGAGTTGTCTCGGGCATTTTCAAAGTTCAGCAATAATTCTTCCAGTTTTCTTCTGGAAATCCTCCAGAGCTCTGCCTGGATTCTTCCAAAGATCTTACGAGAAATTTTTCGGAGTTACACAGGGAATTGCTCCAAGAATTGCTTCGTAATTCTTCAGAGATTTGCTTCGAAGTTTCTTCAGGAGTTTCTTCAGAGTTTATCAAGGAATACTTTTGAATATGCTCCAGGAAATTTTGTAGAATTCCTCTGAGATGTCCTCCATAGTTCCATTAGCAATTTTTTCGAAGTTTCTCAAAAATATATTCAGCAGTTCTTCCTGCAAATCCTTCGGAGTTCTCCCAGGATTTTTTGGAGATCCTCCGTCTTCGGAGTTCTAACATTGATTTTCTCAGGAGTTTCTCCGGAAAATCTTTGAAGCTTCACCGGACATTCCTTCAAATTTCTGCCTTTGTTCCTCCAGGAGTTCTGTCGGATTTTTTTCAGGATTTCTTAAGAGTTCCTCCAGTAGTTCCTGCAGTAATTCCTCAGAAGTCCTAGAATTTCTTCGAAATTCCTTCAGAGTTCCTTCTGGGTTCCTTTCTTCCCGAAATTCTCCTGGATTTCATCAAGAAATTTCTCGGAAGTTCTTCCGGAGTTCAACTGGAAATTGCTCCGAAGTTCTTCCATAAAATTCTTGCAAAGCAGCAGCTCTTCCACTTATCAGTATATATATCGGGTGAAAATTTTAGTTCCGGCAATAAACTTTAGAATTTTGCTAGTTCAATACAATTTATTTGTTTTCGTTGAATACATTCGAAAATGGATGAAAAATACATCAACCGGTGCGTACGCGTGTGGTTTGGTCTATATTTACTGGTCTATAAAATTTTGACAGAACCATTTTTTGACAAAAATTTTGACCAGAAAATCAGAGGGGGTTGGGTACAAGACACGACCGCTTGACGTTAACTACGCCATATTATTTGTTGCATGTTGATAGTATAAGCATAATGAACGTGCACAGCCCTTATTCCGAAAGCACTGATGATGATAAAGACGCTTTTTACGCGCAGCTCAAACGCGAGTACGACAGCTGCCCAAGCCACGACGTCAAAATCGTCATAGGAGATCTAAACGGTCAGGTTGGCCAGGAGGAGGAATTCAGACCGACTATTGGAAAGTTCAGCGCCCACCGGCTGACGAAATAAAACGGCTTACGACTAATTGATTTCACCGCCTCCAAGAATATGGCCATTCGTATCACCTACTTCCAGCACAGCCTTCCATACCGATACGACTGGAGATCATCACAGCAGACAGAATCACAAATCGACCACTTTCTGATTGATGAACGGCTCTTCTCCGACATTATCGACGTCAGGACCAATCGTGGCGCTAACATCGACTATGACCACTATCTGGTGATGGTCAAACTGCGCCAAAAACTCTCCGTCGTTAACAACGTACGGTACCGACGGCCGCCCCGGTATGACCTAGATTGGCTTTAAGTAGCTGGATGTCGCAACTGCATACGCGCAGCACCTCGAGGCTGCATTACTGGAAGAGGGTGAGCTGGATGAAGCCCCTCTTGAGGACGATGCCATCAACGATGCAGATAAGTGCAACGTCGGGTACGTGGGACGGAGTCGACGGAACGATTGGTTCGACAAGGAATGTAGGCAGATTCTGGAGGAGAAGAATGCAGCGTGGGTGATCATGCTGCAGCAAGGGACCCGGCAGAACGTGGAACATTATAGACGGAAACGGCAACAGTAGACCCGCCTCTTTCGAGAGAAAAAACCGTCGCCTGGAGGAGACGATGTGCAGGGATAAGGATGGGAGCATTTTGACGGACGAGCGTGAGGTGATCGAAAGGTGGAAGCAGCGCTTCAAACGAACACCTGAATGACGCTGAGAGCACTGAACAATGAAGGACGGGACAACGGAGGAAATGCCTTCGTCAGTACTGCGGGCGATGGAAACCAACCAGCCCCCACTTTGGAGGGAGGTTAAGGATGCCATTCACCAGCTCAAGAATAATAAAGCTGCTGGTAAGGATGGTATCGGAGATGCACTCATAGAGATGGGCCCGGAGAGGCTGGCCATTTGTCTGCACCGGCTGATAGGCACAATTTGTAGGCAGAACAGCTACCGGAGGAGTGGAAGGAAGGGGTAATATTCACAATCTACAAGAAAGGCGACAAGTTAGATTGTGAGAACTTTCGAGCGATCACCATTCTAAATGCGGCCTACAAAGTATTATCCCAGATCATTTCCGTCGTCTGTAGTAAACGAGTTCGTGGGAATTTATCAAGCCGGCTTTGTTGACGGCAGATCGACAACGGACCAGATCTTTACTGTACGGCAAATCCTTCAAAAATGTCGTGAATACCAGGTCCCAACGCATCAATTTTTGTCGATTTCAAGGTGCATACGATAGTATCGACCGCGTAGAGCTATGGAAAATCATGGACGAGAACAGCTTTCCCGGGAAACTCACGAGACTGATAAGAGCGACAATGGAAGGTATGCAAAATTGTGTAAAGGTTTCAGATGAACACTCCAGTTCGTTTGGATCCCGCCTGGGACTACGACAAGGTGATGGACTTTCGTGCCTGTTGTTCAATAATGCCCTAGGGCCTAGATGGTGTTATTCGAAAGCCGGGGTACGATTTTTACGAGATCCAGTCAATTTGTTTGCTTCGCGGATGATATGGACATCGTCCGGCCGAACGTTTGAAAAGGTGGTAGATTTGCACACTCGCCTGTTTAAATTTCCAACCGATTGAAGGGAAAATATTGAAAATCTATCGATAATTGGTTGAGTTATTAGCGTTTAAAATCTAACATAATTTCGTGACGGTCGCAAATCTTTAGATTTTTAATTGACACCCCAGTATATTGTCGTAAGACGTAATTAACGTCAAAAGAAAAAAAGATAACTGTGTGTGATTCTTTGCACCTAAATAGTCTGTGTAGCTCATTCCCTGCCAACAATCATAATAGGGGCGTCTGTAACAGTGATATAGGTAATAGTAAACGGTTAACCCGTATAGGCCTGAGTGAAAGCAAAAATACTAAGACCGTCACCACTCTGCGAATACTTAAAGGTTTCAAATGATTTTTGTCAGTATACTGGCCCACATATCTAGTTCCTTAAAGTGTCCAAGGGATCTCGGAAATGGACCCTGGAGATATTCTGGTGGATTACTGGGTCAGGTCGAGTAAAAAAGGGATATTTTTGGTACACGCCAAGTATCTCTGTGATTACACGTCCAAATGAAACTCTTTAAGCCGCATTCGAAAGGCAAAGAGTTATTCTTACATCGTATGTATTTTTCCAAAAACATTTTTCGAATTTTTCATACTAAATTTTTACTTAAATTTGTTACATTTTCACACTGAAAAATCATATCTCATTTCGTCAGCATTGGGTCCGACCAAAATTTTAAATCAAAGTGTCCATTAGAATCGTAATCTTATACTCTTTGAAGAGACCCCACGAAATTTTGGCGGAAAAATCTGGAAAGTATTCAAAATCAATGAAATAGTCAGTCAAGTCATCGTGCAAAAGTTGGGTTCACCCCTCAGTATGATGCAAATCGTGCAAAAGTTTGGGTTCACCTGAGCCCATTTTTGTCAATATCTCTGCCATTTTTCAACTGATTTTAATAGTTTAAAGCTTTTCTGAGCGCAATTAATGGCGCGTACATGATTGGTTTGAGATTTCACAGATTTAAGTAAGTTCAGGTGAACCCAAACTTTTGCACGATTTATTATACTGAGGGGTGAACCCAAAACTTTTGCACGATGACTTGACTGACTATGTCATTGATTTTAAATACTTTCCAGATTTTTCCGCCAAAATTTTGTGGGGTCTCTTCAAAGAGTATAAGATTACGATTCTAATGACACTTTGATTTAAAATTTTGGTCGACCCAATGCTGAGGAAATGAGATATGATTTTTCAGTGTGTTTTTTGGAAAATGTAACAAATTTAAGTAAAAATTTTATAATGAAGAATTCGAAAAATGTTTTGGGCAAAAAAACATACGATGTAAGAATAAACTCTTTGCCTTTCGAATGCGGCTTAAAGAGTTTCATTTGGACGTGTCATCACAGAGATATGGACTGAACACTTTTATATGTTTTTGAGGGGGTGAACCCAAACTTATGCACGAGAGTGTACAATCGTGTCCAGCAACCGAAGATGTGGTTTGATGAGAGAAGAGAGATGAGTGAGATTTATACATTAGTACTAGCTATAGGTGTTGGCTTCTAATATGTATATACATATGGAAAGGTCGAATTCAAACAAAGGGCCAAACAAATTTAGGACACAAGGTTATCTATTTCAATCGTTTCTCGTAAGAATTACGCTGATGCGTTTTTCTTAAAATTCTTTATGTAGTGGCCACATTATAGCCGATTCAGAAAATTATCTGTTACTTGAAATTTGCCTACCTTCAGGGGCTCAGAAGAATAGCACCCTCTTCAGCCGACCTGACCCATTAACCCACCTGAGTTAAAAGAATAGAAAATCGCAAAAAAAAAAAAAATAAATAACGGAAGGTCGATTTTTAAATCTGAATACGTCATTCGAAAGTTATTCTATTCTGTTGCACGTGTAAAATAATCTTAGAATGATCATTTCCTCTATAACTGGAACATGTTTCAGTAACATTGGTATTTTGCTAACCTGTGTTCCTATAATAGTGGTTTACATTGATTACCCATTGAGACTCACTATATTATAGGAACGCTCCACTATTACTGGTGCAAAGGAACAAAAAAGCTTACGTTTTAATCATTTTCTACTAGTTCTTTACTGATATCCAATATATTTTTATTCACATTCTTATTATTTTAAGAAAAGCCATGTTAGAAAAATACACATAAATATAAATTCCCTATTACACGCTTAAAACTGCACTACCACTATTATTGGGACACTCACTACCACGGAACACTCTAGACCTAAACGATGAAGAGCTAGTTGCTGTGATAACACGTGTGATGCTTCCATGCAGAGAAAAGCCCCTCCTAGAGAGAACAGGCTGCCGGTGTACTGGTGGTGCGAATCTTGCAAATCTTCGAGCAATCTGCCTTCGTGCACGCACAGAAGTACAAAGGCAAAATTGGCTCTCAAAAAGGAAATCAAGAGTCAAAGACGGGGATGCTTTGATAGTCTACGCGAGAGTGGCAATTCTAGTCCATGGAGTGACGTCTACAGAGTGGTAATGGCTAAGACCAAAGGTGCCATAAGTGCCCCAAGAGAAGTCGCCCGAGTTGCTGCGATCGATAATCGATGTACTCTTTCCGCACCATCCCATTAGTCCATGGCACCCAGCGCCGTATGCGGCAGATGAAGGAGAAGAAGTGGCGAGAGTGACGAACAAAGAGCTGGCAGAAGTCGTGAAATCATTCGCGTCAAACAAGGCACCGGGACCCGATGGTATCCCGAATGTTGCCTAAAAGCGGCAGTGAACGCGGATCCGACATGTTCAGAACCACGATGCAACGCTGCATTGATCAAGGAATCTTCCGGATGTATGGAAGCGACAGAAATTGGTGCTACTACCAAAGGTAGGGAAACCACCAGGTGAACCGTCAGCGTATAGACCTGTCTACTAGATACGACGGGCAAGTATACGGAGAGTGCGGACGGCCTGTCCAACAACCAGTTTGGATTCAGAAAAGGTAAATCTACTCTGGACGCCATCCAGTCGGACGTTCAGACAGCTGATGTGGCAATCGAGCATAAAAGGAGCGGCATCCGTTACTGCGCGGTTGTCACTCTGGATGTGAAGAATGCGTTCAACAGCGCAAGCTGGGAAGCAATAGCACACGCGCTTCAACCGCCTCAAGGTACCGGTGCAGTTGTGTAAGCTTCTAGAAAGCTATTTTGATGGCAGGATTCTACTGTATGACACAGAGGAGGGACAGAAAAGCGTTCGAATTACCGCGGGAGTACATCAAGGTTCAATCCTGGGTCCGCTGTTATGAAATGCGATGTACGATGACGTACTGAGGCTGCCGCTTCCGACGGGTTAGATTGTTGGCTTCGCCGACGATATCATCCTAGTGGTCTATGGTGAATCGATGGAGGAAGTAGAGTTGACAGCAGCAAACTCTATTTCCATAGTTGAGGAATGGATGACGTCTAAGAAACTAGGATTGGTCCGTCATAAGACTGAGGTGGAGGTGGTCAAAAACCGAGATTTATTATGTATGATATGGAGAGATAAAAATAACAATTTAACCTTCCGTCAGTCGCTCAAAAAAAGTTACACGAGCGGTCGCATCGTGTACTGAGTACACGCGGAGCAATTTTGATTGTACAGTTAAACCTCCATGAGTCCGATGTTCGATTACTCGATATCGACTCATGGAACCATATTAAAAATCAAATTTAATGGTTACTATGATGGTCCCCTCAAACGGCTTTCAATAGCATTGCTGTTCCATGACTCGATATTTCCATGAGTCGATGGTCCCTTCAATATCGACTCATGGAGGGTTGACTGTAAAATCTAAAGCTAGGCAAGATAGAGTATTGATGTCTTCGGCAAATTTCTTCAGTTCAACGGTACCAATCGGTCAGTGGACAAATGAAATATTGGAAACATCCTCACCCTTCAGTGGCCATCGGTATGTGTCCCAGGGGAACCGATGAAGTGGAAATTTTCGCAATGCAGTATCTCGAACACAAATATCTCAGGATCTAGATTTTTTAGCAAGATGGTATCTTCGGCAAAGTTGTTCAATAGATCAAGGACTAACATGTGATGGGATACTTGTTTCGGGATTCTGCCACCTGTTGTCGCTAGTGAGCATTTAATTTTTCAAAACATGGATATCTCAGGATCATGATTACCTAGAAAGATACGGTCTTCGAAAAAGGCAAGCTGATTGAAGGGTGCATCATAGTAACCATGATTTTTGTTTTTGTTTCAAGTATGGTTTCATGAGTCGATATCGAGCTATGGAACATCGATTCATGGAAGTTTAACAGTATTTAGAAATATGGCGTTTTCTGTTCGCATTATGCGTTTTAACACAGTGTATTCTGTGCTCTTTCGCCTTTGGCGACTTTAAATAGATACCGATCTGGTTTTTTCGTTGCTGGTCTTTTTCGTGCTGAGATTGCAAAAAGCTTAATCCTGCCTAGTTTGGGTAGTGGCTACGGTTAGGTTAGCTCAGATCAATCTTCAGCATAAAAGAACAGCAACGATCAATCTTTGCAGACTCATGCAAAATGGTGCAGCCCAAGTGGCGCTAGTTCAAGAACCCTACTTTCGTAGAGGGAACTTCTATCTAGGTAACCTTGTGGACCCAGTTTTTGCTACTTTTAGCAAGCTTGAAATGGCAAACTCGCGCTCCATGCCCCGCGCATGCGTGCTCGTTAATAAAGCAATCGTTGCTACACTCATTTCTGAGTTAACTACCAGAGATGTATGTGCTGTCACAATCGATGTTTCTGTTGGTGACCTCAACAGGAAATACGTCTATTGTTCGGTATATTTACCACATGATGAACCATCCCCAACGGATGACTTCAAACGAGTTGTCGTACACTGCGTATCAAAAGGCCTTCCGCTGATTGTGGGCAGTGATGCCAATGCTCATCACATCATCTGGGGCAGCTCGGATATCAATTTGAGAGGCTCCAGTCTGATGGAATACTTAAGTAGTACAGACCTTGGATTACTTAACATAGGCAATCGCCCAACCTTCATGGTTTCTAATAGAGAAGAAGTGTTAGACATAACGCTCTGCTCGAATAGAATCAGTCACGAGTTGACGAATTGGCATGTATCAGATGAGGAATCATTATCTGATCATCGCTACATCTTCTTTGAACATTCAAATGTAACTGCGCAGACTTTGCGTTTTAGGAATCCCCGGTCAACAAACTGGGAACTCTATATTGAATTGGTTGCGACCAAATTTCATGGATATTCTCCGTCCATTGAAAATCCAAGTGATCTGGATGATGCCGTTGATACTACAACATCCTACATTATGGAAGCTTTTGAAGAAGCATGTCCTCTGCGGTCTGTAAAGACTACAAGAGGGACCCCATGGTGGAATTCCGATCTGACTAGACTCAGGAAACAATGTAGAAGGAGTTGGAACAGACGCCGTTCAGCTGGATCAGAGTCGTTCAAGTCAGCTCGCAAGGCTTACAAGAAGGCTCTTCGTTCTGCTGAACGATCCGGCTGGAAAACCTTTGTACAAATGTTTCCAGTTTGAGTGAAGTCAGTCGGTTGAACAAAATTCTTGCAAAATCTAAGGATTTCCAAGTGAACGAAATTCGCTTACCTAATGGTGACTTTACTTCTTCCGATGAAGAAGTTTTAGAATGTTTATTCAATACACACTTCCCCGGATGTGTGGACATAGCATCTACGGATGAACCAAATGTCTTTTCATGTAGTTACGAGTCTCTGGCCTCGGCTCGCAGTATTGTAACTACTGAATCGATTCAATGGGCACTTAATAGTTTTGCTCCTTTCAAATCTCCAGGAGTGGATGGGATTTATCCTGTTCTGCTCCAAAAGGGATTTGAGTTTATCAAACATGTTTTGAAAAAGCTACTTGTAAGCAGTTTTGCTACCGGGTACATTCCCAAATCCTGGCGTGATATTACTGTAAAGTTTATCCCAAAAGGAGGACGTGCGTCGTATGAGGAAGCGAAGAGTTTTAGACCAATCAGTCTGACCTCTTTTCTTCTGAAATGTCTTGGAACGGATTATCGATCATCACATCCGTGATGTTTATTTGGCAAACATGCCTCTTCATGTGAATCAACATGCTTACCAATCTGGAAAGTCCACTGTGACTCTTTTACACAAAGTTGTATACGATATCGAGAAAGCATTCGCCTCAGAAGCAATCGTGCTTGGGTGTTTTCTTGGATATTGAGGGTGCCTTTGATAACGTGTCTTTCGATGCCATATTGGAAAGCCGCACGAAACCATGGGCTACCTACAATGATTACCAATTGGATTCATCAAATGCTCAAAAACCGACATCTCTTCTCGACATTGCGTCAAGCAGCGATTCGAAAAATTGAGTGTTTGCGGATGCCCCCAAGGGGGAGTCTTGTCACCACTTTTGTGGAATCTCGTAGCAGATACGCTATTGAGGCAACTCAATAATTGCGGTTTTCCAACTTATGGATTTGCCGACGACTATCTAGCTCTGATAGTTGGTATGTGCATAAGCACCCTATTCGACCTGATGCAAAGTGCTCTTCAGGTAGTCGAGAGTTGGTGTCGCCAATATGCCTTTCGGTTAACCCCGAATAAAACATCTATTGTTCTTTTTACGGAAAGACGAAACCGCGATGGAATTCGACCTTTACGTCTTTTTGGCACTGAGATTAATGTGACTGATCAAGTAAAGTATGTCGGAGTCATTCTAGATTCCAAACTTTCATGGACACCTCACATTGATTTTCAGAGTCAAAAAAGCTTGCATGGCCTTCGGTCAATGCCGGCGAACCTTTGGTAAAACTTGGGGCCTCAAACCCAAATATATCAAATGGATTTACACAACAGTTGTTCGACCAATATTGGCATATGGATGTCTTGTGTGGTGGCAAAAGGGCGAAGTGAGAACAATCCAATCAAAATTGGGCCATCTCCAAAGGATGTGCTTGATGGCGATGTCTGGTGCGTTCTCTACAACTCCCACAGCAGCGCTCGAGGCCCTTTTCGACGTTGCGCCACTACACATATATCTTAAACAAGAAGCACTTTCTTGCTCTTACCGTTTATGGGTACTGGATCTACTGGAGAAAAATCCAGTGAATCGTAGATCTACACACACTTCGTTGTTTCCACTTTTGGTGAATTGGGACAAAATTGTCCTTGCTCCAAGTGATCTCACAATTGCTTGTAACTTTCCTTACAGGACATTTACCACACAATTCCCTTCACGGGAAGAGTGGACGTCTGGCTATTTGGAAAGAAGTATATCAAACAATATAGTATGTTACACTGATGGCTCCCTTCTTGAAGGTAGAGCTGGTGCAGGAGTATATTCTCGTGAGCTGAGGCTGAATCAGTTTTACTCACTTGGTAGAAACTGCACCGTTTTTCAGGCGGAAATATTTGCTCTTATGTGTGGAGTGCAATCAGCACTTCAACAGCGCGTAATGGGTAAAGTCATATACTTCTGTTCAGATAGTCAGGCTGCTATAAAAGCTCTCGCTTCGGCCAACTCAAGGTCGAAGCTTGTTATCGCATGTCGAACTCAAATTGAGGAACTGAATTCAGTCAACTCTGTAAACCTTGTATGGGTACCTGGCCATTCTTCCATCGCTGGAAATGAATTGGCTGATGAGCTAGCTCGCGATGGAGCATCGCATGACTTCATTGGCCCTGAGCCGGCTATTCCAATTTCGAAGTGCTGGGTGAAGCTTCAGATAAACTCTTGGGCGGCAACTCAGCACAAGCAATATTGGAATAGTTTGGAGTCGTGTCGTCAAACAAAATTGTATATTACTGAGCCATCTCCAAAGGTGGCGAAGTATTTAACAAATCTGTCAAAGCAGAATTGCAGTCTCTTGGTCAGAGCGTTGACAGGCCCACTGCCGACTCAACTATCACATGGCAAATATTCAGCGTGCTGACTCATTTGTGTGTGATAGTTGTGACTCCGATTATGGAACTTCGTATCACCTGATATGTAACTGTCCAGTTTTTGCGCAAATGCGATTCCAATTACTTGGTAAACACTTATTAAGTGAAACTGAATACAGAAGCCTGAATCTTCAGGACATCCTGTTATTCTTAACCCGCTGTGGTAATGAGCTATAGGCTCTCTTTACGCTCATGCGTTTTGCAGTGCCCTTTTTAGGGCGCTGTTCGAACCCATTGTGGTATGGAGCTACATGCTCTCATTTCGCTTATGCGATCTTCCCTCTTCAAGGGACCCCACTCCTATTTCCTCCCATCTTTTCCCTTCCCTTTCCTCTCCATCGGGTAGATGATGAAATAGGCTCAAATATGGCGATGGCACAAAATCTCCCAACTGGTGGGGAACGGTGCCTTTGGAGCCGGGCCTTCTGATACCTGATGGTTTCATGAGTCGATATCGAGCTATGGAACATCGATTCATGGAAGTTTAACAGTATTTAGAAATATGGCGTTTTCTGTTCTCTTTACAAGCTGTGTTGGATTTTTCTTGAAACAAATATTATTCAACTGCTTCCGGGCTTCTATTATTGCTGTTGACGTGCAAAATCCAGTCTAAGTGAGCTTTCAAATTGCAGTAAACAAAGTAATCAAAGGATACTTACAAGGGAAGGTCACGATGGTGTTACAGGGGGTTTTGAACCGGAATTATTTTTGTTAGATTCTACATGTCGAAATATGAAAACCCAAAGTCTTTCGGGTGATGGACCAGTGCACTATGGTCCAGGAATCAGTTTTACGCGGAAAGATGCATTTTGAGCTATTAGAATGAAACATTAGACAAAAACGGTCTTCTACAAAGTTGTTTGTATTAGTTGAGCCCTTTGTTTGGTGTTATTGAAAATTAGGGTGGACCATTTTTACAGAAATGATTAAACTAACTTTCTTATTTGTAGAAATTATATTATACATGCTTCAGCAAAGTTATAGACTATTCCAATTTCAAGCAACTTTGTCAAAAAAGTTTTTTTGTATCTCTTAAATTGACCGATTTAGAGCTTTTTTCCTGCAGTGACATAGGGTGGTCCGAACAAAACTGGTTTTCTGGCTCTAGAGTTTTCAATTCAAATTTCTCATCAAAGTAGTCTATGAAACACTTTTAGAGCTTTAAAAATTGCGTAATTTGGTGAGTGAAGAAACTCGCTATCTCCTTCCGTTAGGAGTTATTGTTGTTTTTTCTCTCAAAAACATGCCTACTTTGATTGTGAATTTCTCTGATTGGGCAAACATAAAAATATCTTTTGACGGCGTTCAAAAGACAAAATAAAATTGTATATTATATCAAAAAATTACAGATGTGTTATTTTGTAACTCTAATAAAACGTCTGAAAGTCCAAACATTTTTATCACAAAAACTTTAATAACTTTGGAACTAAAATAGATTTTACAATCTTTTGCATGAAATTTGCGTTTTGTTAGGTCTAAAAGTCGTTCATATACGACTTGACGAGAAAATAATATATTAAAAGAACTAGAGTTAAAAAACTTATTTTGTTGGACCACCTGCGATGATTAGGAAAAAATCTCTAATTGGTCAAATTTTGAGCTACAGAAAAAACTTTTTTGGCCAAAGTTGATCAAATTTTCAAGGGTTCTACCGCTAAGTGTAGAACTAGCCCTCGTGCGTTAAATACACTCTAATAAAGATTTAAAAAAAAAAAAAAAAAAAAAAAAAAAAAAAAAAAAAAAAAAAAAAGTTCTACCCGCTTTGTCTAAGAGCATTATACCAGTATTTTTTGCAAATAAAAAAGATGATTATATGATATGTGTGATATTGTGGACACACCTAGTTTCAAATGACACAGTATGAAAGCTTACATTTTTAGAAACAATTTTGTAGAAGATCATTTTTGTCTAAAATTTCAATTTCATGCGCAAAATGCAAAATAATAAAGTAATACAAACTATGAAAATCTTGAAAATAGTTTTAGAAGCCCTATCTTTCTTATTTCAGATTTCTCGTCAAAGCGGGTCAATAGAACGTTTTTAAGAAACTCAACAAAACGCAAATTTTCATGCAAAAATTATTGATGATATCTTTTTAGTTCAAAAGTTATTAAAGTTTTGTTGATAAAAAATGTTTGACTTTCAAGACGTTTTATTAGAGTTACAAAAATAACACATCTGTAATTTTTTGATATTATATTCAATTTTATTTTGTCTTTTAAATGCCGTCAAAAAGATATTTTTATGTTTGCCCCAATCAGAGATATTTACAATCAAATAGGCATGTTTTTGAGAGAAAAACAACAATAACTCCTAAACGGAAGGAGATAGCGAGTTTCTTCACTCACCAAATTACGCAATTTTTAAAGCTCTAAAAGGTTTCATAGACTACTTTGATGAGAAATTTGAATTGAAAACTTCTAGAGCCAGAAAACCAGTTTTGTTCGGACCACCCTATGTCACTGCAGGAAAAAGCTCTAAATCGGTCAATTTAAGAGATACAAAAAAAACTTTTTTGACAAAGTTGCTTGAAATTGAATAGTTATTAAACTTTGCTGAAGCATGTATAATAATTTCTACAATAAGGAAAGTTAGTTTTAATCATTCTGTAAAAATTGGGTCCACCCTAATTCAATAACACCAAACAAAGGGCTCAAACTAATACAAACAACTTTGTAGAAAGGACCGTTTTTTTGTCTAATGTTTCATTCTAAAGCTCAAAATGCATCTTTCGCGTAAAACTGATTCCTGGACCACTGCTGCAGTGGTGTAGCCAGAGGGGCTCTAAAGGGGCAATTTTGTACGTAGTATTATATTATTTAGCTAATTGAGAAATTGACAAAAATATTTTTTAGTAATTATTGATGCAGGAATTAGAGAAACAGAATTGACATTGATGTTGTTTAAAATGTATTTTTTCATGCCATAGGCGCTAATCGGGATGGGTTCTTGTTGGTATATTATTTCAATAAAACCAAATTTGTTTAGTGTCCGTATTCCATGTTACTTAGTTGCGCCAATGACATAAAAATACATACATTAATGTCTATTCTGTCATTACTATCGTAATAATACTGAGAAAAACTTTTTGTCAAATTTTCAATTGACTCAATAATATATATTCGTACAAAATCGACCCTTTCTGAGCCCCTCCTGGCTACACCACTGGTCCCATCACCCGAAAGGCTTTGGAGGTTTTTCATATTTTGACATGTAGAATCTAACTAAAATAGCCCGGTTGAAAACCCCGTGTAACACCATCGTGACCTTCCCTTGTTAACAACCATGATCCATATCACCACCACTCAGCAAAGAAAATCAAATTTTGACTTCGCCTCCTGTAGAAAATTTTAACGCGTTTGGTGTTCCGCATTTGATATTTACATTTCAACGCACAAAGCAATACAAAAACCATAAGAAATCTTGGATGAACAGATAGGGAAACACAGTTAGGTAATTATATTTATATTTCTTCTTATCAGCTGCACCAGGTTGAACAATTTTTATAATATTGGTCCTACCTATTCACTTTGACATAGGTTTTTTTTTTTTTATAGAATCACTTTCCGAGTTGAGGTCTTCGTCGAGTCTAGTACACGATACTGAAGACGGGCTTACAATGGAGATCGAATACGCGTACCTGTCAAAGGATACACACTCTAGTGGAATTAAATAATACAGTACTAAACTCGGCTTTCATTCACTTCAAGGTATTTTACTACAGTACTTGAAGCTCAAAATTATCAAGAAAGTAGGGTTATCCACAGAATTTGTTTGTATAGAGAAGCGCGAATACTGGAATCAAAAAACTGTCAAACGCGGTCCAATCGAGCAATAAGCCTTTTCAAAGAAGTTTCTAATAAACTGATTCGGAAGGTCTTTGACAGTCTTGTATGGAACCAGTCCTCCACCGAATGGAAACACGGACCTCATCAAAGGCCTGTCTAATGGGTGGCAGAAAGCTGTTACGCAAAAAACAATTGGGTGTGAGTTAGTGCAAGCGATATGAAAGTGACGTGACCGGTTAGCTCGGTCTATTATGGCAACTCACAGGATGACACGCGCACTACAACATTGCTCGAATCGCCTTGAATGTGATAGAAGAGTGCATGGTGACGTCACGAATAATTCACCTTCTCTGTCCCTCTCTCATCACGCTCAATTGACTGTCCTGCTCTTTGACATTTACTGCTGGAATTGTTTCGTTTTTTTTTATATGGAACTGACGTTCACTGCTGGAATTGTCTATGGTCTATTGATCTATAGCTATTGCCTGTGTTGTTTATAAATAAATTCAAAATGCTCTCAGCGCTTCTCTAGTATAATCATATTCTCTGGGTTTATCATTATAGTCAACGCTCCATTATTGCTCTGCTTATTGAAGCGATGATGGAATCATGGTAATATCGCGTTATGTACAGTAACACCTTGGAAAGCTGTTGTTGGTGATAATTACAGTAAACATGAAATTTGAGTTTAAGTATGGATCCATGAGTCGATATCGAGTAGCGAAAATTTGACTCATGGAAGTTTCACAATATACCAGTGCAGAGAAAGTTCAATGTTATTTATGTTGCTATAAACCGAAGCATGTCGAAATTAAACGATCTCTTCATGACTCATTTTTGTAGTCATATTATTTAAACAATAAAATAGAAAATCATCCTTCAACATGTGTTATATACTTTGTTCATAATTGATGCTATATGATAACAAATTTAGGAAACACTTTGGCATGGTGTCGAAAACGAATCTTACCAAAATCGAACAGTAATTATGTTGTGAAAAATTCGGTTAGCTACATCTCGGTAGATTATGTTCCCGAGATACGATATTTAAAATTACCGAATTCTCAGCTCTTGGGTTCTTGGCGAAATGTTTCGCTGAGGTCGGAGACATATTATAAGTGTGTATGGATCTTCATTCACCTGTATATCGCGTAGATATAGTGTGTCTTATGTGAGGAGAACTGCTTTGCGTTTCACGCAACATAATCAATGTATTCATCAGAAGATCGATTCATAGGATAAATATAAAAATAAGATTGGTCAATTTGAATCTAGAATTTGAGCAAGAATGAACTTAAATTTATATCTCTCATGTTATTTTGTGCTTGTATATTAATTCACTGGTAGCGAAATATTTTCACATTTGACAAAACGTGCACTGATAGCCCAAATGATCAGCATCATAAGATGTTCAGAAAATAAAATGCTCACTGGCGCCGGGATGCATAACTCCAAACATAATTGCCCATAATATGGCAAAACTTTGATTACTTAATAACTTTGACGAAGCCGTCAAGTTTTAAAACAATCGGGAACTCGAGATTTTGTATAAGAAAAATTTGAATCAGGACCTCTAGCGTAGCCTGATGGAAGTACATCTAGTATCCCACTGCATTTTGAATTGAATGTGGAAAATTTTGAGTATATTTTACCCCTTATACGTTGGCCCGTGATATACAGAATAACTTGATCAAAGACGCCATCTTTCTAATCTAATTTTATTTTCAAAATTCAAAATATAAATATGTTAGAAAATCTAATCTCCCACATCTTCCTTATTATCCTTACCATAAAAATAGTGCTCTGTGAAATTTTTAGCTTTTTCGGTGGTGATTTAAAGGTGGTCCAAAGACAATGTAGGTTTATATGGAAATTACTATGGAAAAATTTTGAGAAATGTTCCAGACACGTTAGAACTGTAATGTAAGTACAAATTTATCATCACATAGTGAAAACTCATTCTTCAAACCCTTATGAAGGATGTTGCTGAAGAAACAAATCCCTTTTGAGATAAATTGTTTGGGATTTTCTTTTTTATGTTTGCAGGGCTATAATCCCGTAAGAAGCTAAATAAAAGCAAACAAACTCATGAATATCTCTTCACCTATCCGTTGGAATGAATTTATCTCTTCAGCAAATTACTTTATTATAGTTTGAAGAATGAGTTTTTACTATGTGACGATAAGTTTGTACTTACAATCTAGTACTAACGTGTTTGGAACATTTTTTTAAATTTCTCCATAGTAATTTGCATATAAACCTACATCGTCTTTGGGCCACGTTACAATAATTACATAGCAAACTGAAAATTTCACAGAACATTATTTTTATGGTAATTATAGTAACGAACATATGCGAGATTTTTTAAATTATGAACCGCTCTAATAATCACTAACACCGTGTTGTGGAAGAATTGCAAATCAAACGGCACATCACATGTTTGGTACTTGATCTACTTTACAGCTTGCCCCGATCAAAATACAGCATGCTCACAAGCGCCATCTGGTAGTAGAATTTCAAGTTGGGTGGCCTATCACATGGCATATCACCTTCTCAACACTTTTGCCGAAGACGTCAACTTTCTAGGTAATCGGGATCCTCAGATATATGTGTTCAAAAAATGTCATACTCACTAGCGCCATCTGGTGAAAGAATTCCGAATTAAATAGATCATCACATATTAGTCCTTGAACTATCGAACAACTTTGCCGTAAACATCATATTTCTGAAAAATCGGGATCATAAGATATTCGTGATTGAAATATTGCATGCTCACTAGCGCCATCTGATGGCAAAATTTCTTGTTTTATGGCCTATAATATGATAGTCCTTGACCTACTGAACAACTTTTTCGAAGACCGCATCTCTCTAGGTAATCAGGATCCTGAGATATCCATGTTTAAAAAATTACATGCTCACTAGCGCCAACTGGTGGCAGAATTCCGAAACAAGCGGCCTATCACATGTTAGTCCTTGACCTACTGAACAACTTTGCCGAAGATACCATCTTGCTAAAAATCTAGATCCTGAGATATTTGTGTTCGAGATATTGCATTGCGAAATGTCCACTTCATCGGTTCCCCCGGGACACATTCCGATGGCCACTGAAGAGTGAGGATGTTTCCAATGTTTCATTTGTCCACTGACCGATTGGTACCGCAGAAGTGAAAAAAATTGCCGAAGACATCAATATTCTATCTTGCCTTGTTTTAGATTTACAATCAAAATGCTCCGCGTGTACTCAGTACACGATGCGACCGCTCGTGTGACGGGCCCGGTAAAAAAAAGTTACACAAGCGGTCGCACTGGTGTACTGAGTACACGCGTAAAAACTTAGGTCAGAAACACAAAGTTTTCGAATACTTTTCGTTGATTTTTTCGAAAAATTTCTTCCCTACAAGCAAGAAGAAGAGTAGATCTTGGAATAGGACCAACACCCGGATCAATTTAAAGGGGTTTTCAACGTGTTTTTCGAGTTTTCGCAAAGTGCGTGTACTCAGTACTCTAGGGCGACCGACGGTGGGTTAAGGAATTATTTTTTAGACATTACTGTAATTATGCAGTGGCGTAGCTAGATTCTTTGGGGCCAGGTGCGGAGCCAGATTTAGGGGCCCCTCCGAAGGAGGTTTGCAAAATTATTTTATTACCGAACTCACACGTACTTTTTTTTTAAAACATTCAATATATTAATAAATTAACTCATTACGCGTGGTAAAGATGGATAAATTATGAGTGACATCATAAAAAAAATCACGAGCTCAGGTGAGATTCGAACCCACGACTCTTGTATGCCAGACGAGTGCTTTACCAACTAAGCTACCGAGCCACTTGGCGTTTCAATACCTCGGACTATTACAAGTTTCGAATTTAAACCTAATATTTGTAAAAAAAAAATCGTGATTAAATGGTCAAAATAATCTCTGCTTGTGAAAAATCACCCATACCAGGGCGTTATTAGAATTTCGTCCAGGAAATAGTTTTTGTTGCTACCTCTTGTGGATTTAAAACAATATTTATGTAAAGCGTTTGCCTCAGAAGTTTCTATATGTTTCGGTTTGAAAGGATCTTTAAAGATATTCTTGAATAACTTTCTGTACACACTTAAAATAAATCGCAGTATCCTGTGAAATAAATCACCGAATTTGAAGTGTAAACAATAAAAACACAGTTTTTCCTGTGAAATCTGCTATTGTACCGACAAAATCCGCGAAATCAACTATTTTACCGGAAAAAAATCCGTGAAACAATCCATTTTAATGTAACCCTGTGAAATACTAACGAACAGTTCGGTAAAAGCATTTTTTTCGCCGAACTTCTGTGAAATCTTGCGACAGCCGCTTGATCTTCCTTTTGTTTCAGTTTTTGCACACCACTAAGAAGCAGTGAAAGCT
>NW_018735351.1:0-36589 GCF_002204515.2 Aedes aegypti
TGTACGGTTCGAGGAAACCACAGTTTGAAATCGTGATATCGCGAAATCCAGATAATATAGAAACTTGGGGTCTTTAGAAAAGTTGTTCTGGAGGTGAAGCGCTATCTGATGGTACTTTATTTCATTCGGAATTTAACCGTTAGATGGTTTTAGTGGGCATGGAAGTTTTACTTTTGTTTTGCAGATTTTTCAGGATCCTGACCATTTAGAAGGATGTCGTCTTCGGCAAAGTTGTTTAGTAAGTTAAGGACTATCATTTTTCGAGCTAGATGATTCAAAATTTTGCCACTAGGCGGCGCTAGTGAGCACGAAACTTTTGTTTGCAGATATCTCAGGAGCCTGACTACTTAGAAAGATGGTGTCTTGGCGCTAGTGAGCATGAAATTTTTGTTTTGCGGATACTGCAGGATCTTGACTTTTTAGACAGGCACCTTTGGAAAAGTTGTTCAGAAGCTCAGGGACTATCATTATTTTAATAAATCTCTAACTTTAAGGATTAAACAAAGAAAGAATTTGAGCTACTGAACAACTCTGCCGAAGACACCATCTTTCTAAGTGATCAGGCTCCTGAGATATTTGCGAAACAAATGTTTTATGCTCACTAGCGCCACCTAGTGGCAACATTTTGAATCAACTAGCTCAAACAATGATAGTCCTTGAGTTACCGAACAACTTTGCCGAAGACGCCATCTTTCTAAGTGGTCAGGATCATGAGATCTGGGAAACAAAAGCTTAATGCTCACTAGCGCCGCCTAGTGGCAAAATCCCGAATTTCTTGTCTATAATAATGATAGCCCATAAGCTACTGATCAATTTTGCCGAAGACGTCATCTATCTAAGTGGTCAGACTCCTGAGATATTCGCAAAACCAAGGGTGTTGTACAAAGTACAACGCGCGACTACTCGCGTTACAAAAATTCGCGCGACGACCGAAAGGTTAATAGTTTTGCTCCTTTCAAATCTCCAGGAGCGGATGGGATTTATCCTGTTCTGCTCCAAAAGGGATTTGAGTTTATCAAAACATGTTTTGAAAAAGCTACTTGTAAGCAGTTTTGCTACCGGGTACATTCCCAAATCCTGGCGTGATATTACTGTAAAGTTTATCCCGAAAGGAGACGTGCGCGTCGTATGAAGAAGCGAAGAGTTTTAGACCAATCAGTCTGACCTCTTTTCTTGTGAATGTCTGGAACGCAATTATCGATCATCACATCCGTGATGTTTATTTGGCAAACATGCCCTCCTTCATGTGAATCAACATGCTTACCAATCTGGAAAGTCCACTGTGACTCTTTTACACAAAGTTGTATACGATATCGAGAAAGCATTCGCTCAGAAGCAATCCTGCTTGGCTGTTTTCTTGGATATTGAGGGTGCCTTTGATAACGTGTCTTTCGATGCCATATCGGAAGCCGCGCGAAACCATGGGCTACTTACAATGATTACCAATTGGATTCATCAAATGCTCAAAAACCGACATCTCTTCTCGATATTGCGTCAAGCAGCGATTCGAAAATTTAATGTTTGCGGTTGCCCTCAATGGGGAGTCTTGTCACCACTTTTGTGGAATCTCGTAGCAGATACGCTATTGAGGCAACTCAATAATAGCGGTTTTCCAACATATGGATTTGCCGACGACTATCTAGCTCTGATCGTTGGTATGTGCATAAGCACCTTATTCGACCTGATGCAAAGTGCTCTTCAGATAGTCGAGAGTTGGTGTCGCCAATATGGCCTTTCGGTTAACCCGAATAAAACATCTATTGTTCTTTTTACGGAAAGACGAAACCGCGATGGAATTCGACCTTTACGTCTTTTTGGCCCTGAGATTAATGTGACTGATCAAGTAAAATATGTCGGAGTCATTCTAGATTCCAAACTTTCTTGGACACCTCACATTGATTTCAGAGTCAAAAAAGCTTGCATGGCCTTCGGTCAATGCCGGCAAACCTTTGGTAAAACTTGGGGCCTCAAACCCAAATATATCAATGGATTTACACAACAGTTGTTCGACCAATATTGGCATATGGATGTCTTGTGTGGTGGCAAAAGGGCGATGTGAGAACAATCCAATCAAAATTGGGCCATCTACATCCTGATGGCGAGGTCTGATGTGTTCTCTACAACTCCCACAGCAGCGCTTGAGGCCATTTTCGATGTTGCGCCACTACACATATATCTTAAACAAGAAGCACTTTCTTGCTCTTACCGTTTATGGGTACTGGATCTACTGGAGAAAAATCCAGTGAATCGTAAATCTACACTCACTTCGTTGTTTCTACTTCTGGTGAATTGGGACAAAATTGTCCTTGCTTCAAGTGATCTCACAATTGCTTGTCACTTTCCTTACAGGACATTTACCACACAATTCCCTTCACGGGAAGAGTGGACGTCTGGCTATTTGGAAAGAAGTATATCAAACAATATAGTATGTTACACTGATGGCTCCCTTCTTGAAGGTAGAGCTGGTGCAGGAGTATATTCTCGTGAGCTAAGGCTGAATCAGTTTTACTCACTTGGTAGAAACTGCACCGTTTTTCAGGCGGAAATATTTGCTATTATGTGTGGAGTGCAATCAGCACTTCAACAGCGCGTAATGGGTAAAGTCATATTCTTCTGTTCAGATAGTCAAGCTGCTATAAAAGCTCTTGCTTCGACCAACTCAAGGTCGAAGCTTGTTATCGCATGTCGAACTCAAATTGAGGAACTGAATTCAGTCAACTCTGTTAAACTTGTATGGGTACCCGGCCATTCTTCCATCGCTGGAAATGAATTGGCAGATGAGCTAGCTCGCGATGGAGCATCGCATGACTTCATTGGCCCTGAGCCTGCTATTCCAATTTCGAAGTGCTGGGTGAAGCTTCAGATAAACTCTTGGGCGGCAACTCAGCACAAGCAATATTGGAACAGATTGGAGTCATGTCGTCAAACAAAATTGTACATTACTGAGCCATCTCCAAGGGTGGCGAAGTATTTAACAAATCTGTCAAAGCAGGATTGCAGTTTCTTGGTCAGAGCGTTGACACTGCCGACTCAACTATCACATGGCAAATATTCAGCGTGCTGACACATTTGTGTGTGTGATAGTTGTGACTCCGATTATGGAACTTCGTATCACCTGATATGTAACTGTCCAGTTTTTTCGCAAATGCGATTCCAATTAGGGGCCGTCCATAAATGACGTAGCTTTTTATCGCTGATTTTTTACACCTCCTCCCCCCTCGTAGCATTTCGTCACAAATGCTGATACCCCCCTTGGAAAATACGTAGCATATCAAGCACCCCCCCCCCCTCGTCTTTTTGTTTTGTTTTCATATTGCCAATATTCAGAAGGTTTTTGTCTAATTAATAGAAAATATTTTCCTTAGGGTGCAGAATATTGATATATCTATCCTATCATCGTGCTTGCCACACGATACACTGATATCAATCCAGACGCTCGACCTGTGTGTTTAAAATTATGGATCGACTCATGAACGTCCATATCGATTTGCTGTTATTTTCTTGCAAACTTCGTGTGTAGTACACATTAAATTCCTTTGTTTTGCTATATGGATTAATTCATCAACCGTAAAAACAGTTTTGGATCCAATTCTAATATTGTGTCAAAATATCGAAACATTAATCTTTGCGAGGAAAGCGACATACAACAGAACAATTCTTATTTTAGCTTTTTGAGTTGCGGAAAGCCCAAAAATAGATCAAGAATTAGTTTAGTGCCTTAGCTATAGGCTTGACAGAAACTCCTCGGCGATGCCAATATGAGGCGATTTTGGACGTTTTTTGAGGAGTAAAACGATTCGAGTGAGTGTGCATCTGGTGTTTATCTGGTACTCTTTCTCTCTTGTTGCTGCGCTCACCATTACTCACACTTTAAAGAACTTTTGAGTGTCCAGCCCGAACAAAACAGCCCTCACGGATGTGATGTCAATATTTTTCGATGGACTTTTGCTCTGTTGTGTTTTGTACTACATCTTTCTCGCTCATTGTTTGTTGCCTCTCTGCTTAGTATGTTTTCGCTCCCTCGCAAAGAGGCAAAAGCAGCACGCTTTGGATTCCAAGGTGTGGCACCTCAATAGATCAACTTTTCCCATTAAATTTGCCTGATTGAGCTATGTTTCTCCTAAATGTCATATCTTTGAACGTTTATTTCCCGAATTCAGTGCCAGGGTGATAAAAAAGTACGATAAACAATCATAATAAAAATATATTTCTCGCGTTCAGTATCATAAGGATGTAAGAATGATCGATTCCTCTTCATTGATTTTTTTTTCAGCTAATAACTTCTCCAAGCGACTATTTTTGACTGTAGCTAGGCTGATACAAATATTAATTTTCTTTTATGTCCGAGACCACTTGGAAGGTACGAGGGGAGGGGGATAAAAATAAATAAGGAACAAAAAATAAAAATGAAAAAAAGTTAGGTATTAATTGAATTTTTATTTTTAATGATAGTTGTTAAACTTTTTACAATCGTCATCTGGATCATTACTAAACCTGGTTTTTACTATAAAAATTAAAAAAAAACCTAACTGATGTCAAAAAATGATGAATTTTTTTTTCTCCCCTTCAAAATTTCCGGATTTTTGAAGAGGGGGGGGGGGTGACATAAAAGAAAATAATATTTGTATCAGCCTTATGATTTACCAGAAAGTACTCATCGTCCTTCGCAGTGTTGCATGTAATTTTTATTTTTTCGAATAAAAGGGAAAATCGCTTAATGCAGATACGCCTGCGATACTGAACGCGAGATTTGGTCATTTTAGACTAAACACATATTGCTAAAAATGCCGAATTGGTCAAACTCCAACAATCGCCTAAATAAAGGGTTCATATCAGATGACCCGAAATGGGTCATTCGAGGGATTTGCATTCGGGTAATTGACATTTGCGGAAACGACATTAGGAGAACTAAAACTGTATGCAATATTATAATCGTTGCTTATTTGTTAACCTTCGGACACATGGAGAAATGACGGTCGAATGTTAAAAAAAAAGTTGCATAGCTGTAGCTGATTTATCAGTTCAGCAATGACAAGCTGCACGAGTGCACAGATAAGTTGAAAGAACAGCTCATTTTTAAAAAAAGGATTAATTACCTATGAAGCCCAAAAATTTGGAGATGCTGCATATATACATGATGTGAAGAAATCTTAGACTCCTCTTTTGTATTTTGAAGGAAGAACCTCCTCTGCCCATTATGTTCGGTAGTAATTTCAAACATTTTTCAGTCAACATTGTACAAATTTCCGGTATATAGTCCTTCCGGGTAATGGTTCTCCGGTAAATGGTAATGGTAATGGTTCTTCCGGTAAATTGCATTCAAGGTATCGATTTTCCGGGTTATGTCGGAGAACCATCCATAACGGTAAACGCGCAGCTATCCAGCAAGACCAAGCCGAGGGTCGTGGATTAGAATCCCACCGGTCAAGGATCTTACAGGAAATTTCTCGACTTCCAAGGGCATGCAGTATCTTCGTACATGGGATATGCAAAATTTTGATCAATTTCAAATGCTTATAACTTTGTGACAAAAGAATGATATTGGATGCATCCGGAAGCAGTCCACGGTAAATTTGGTCTATTTTCAGTAACTTGCTTGACCATGCATATTGGCCACAAGACTCCGGAGATGTTCCGTATTTTTTCAAGGTTATGTAAAATGACTGTTATTGGATTTGCAAACTATTGTCATTTGAAAATTATATTGAGCAACTACCGTTTTTTAGGTCCAGTGTTTTATACAACTTTAATGATTTGTAGTTTGTGACGTGCTGGAACATTTCTGAGAGCAGATTCTGCCACCCAAAATTTACTGGAGACACATCATTTTGCTCCCTTGTTGCTAGATAACTCGAAAATCCAAATTTCGAACTATTCAACATTGAAAGTTTGACCGTTGCACAAGGTACAGATAATATTATTGAAAAGTAATCTTTGACTTCTTTACTTTGAATCACACGCTTATGATCTGAGAAAATCTGTCAGATTTAATTATTATTTATGTTTAGACATATTGAACCCTAAAAATAGAAAGTTTGAGTTATCTAGTTATAGCATTAAGGGGATGATTTGATCCCTGAGACACGCAAACATGTTATTTTTTTTTCACTGTAATAATCAATCCAAAGTCCTCAAATTATTTATGACTTAGTTTGCCACGGTCACCTCACAGTCATATTTTGAAACATCAAAATGAAATTAGTTCAAGCAAACATAAACCAAGAAGGATTTTAATGTAACTTTATATTCAAACATACGCAGTCACAACGGATTGTCCTCTCATCAATTTTCACCCCCAATTACCCCAACTGATGACTAACTCGCTCTAGCTAGTTCCAGCTAGGTTTTGCGCGCAACTCTCTTGCCCCACAGTTAATTCAACATGTTTGAAATTCGTCATCACCACGCCACTCACCTCTGATAGACCTCCGGGTTGGCAATATAATTGGCCCAGTCAGCCAGATAGATAGTGGCCGCCTTAATCCACCGTCGCCGGAAGCTCTGGTTCTGCAGCGTGGCAAACAGCTTATCGTAGTCCAGTTTTCCATCGCGACCCACAAATCCCTTAAACACCGTATCCAGTCCGATCTTGGTCCACAGGGCTTGTGCCAGCTCGGATTGTGTAAACTGATCCCACATGACGTGGATGTGCTCCAGGAAGGGTGGCAGAACCCACGAGTGATCCTTGTGCTTTTCCTGAGTCTTTTCCATGTCTGGACCGGAGAAGGATTGGAACGCCTGGACGGCTAGTGGCAATAGATTGGCGATCGTGTCCCCATTGAATCCAGGATGTTGAGGTTCCCGATCTTCGTCATGATCGACGCTGTTCTGATTGGCCAGCCAAGTTTGAGCAACGGTCAGAACGGTATCAAGGATGGGGTTACCCTCTTCGGCTCTCTGCTGACGCTTCTGTCGTTTGTTGGAT
Source organism: Aedes aegypti (assembly GCF_002204515.2). Taxonomy (NCBI): domain Eukaryota; kingdom Metazoa; phylum Arthropoda; class Insecta; order Diptera; family Culicidae; genus Aedes; species Aedes aegypti. The sequence continues at coordinate 6,926 of NW_018735351.1, forward strand.
CGTCTCTGGGGTTGTTGATCCTCGTTCGCTCCAGCGAACATTTGGATCACATTGCCAATCAGAGCGGGATCAAATCCACCACCACCACCTCCGGCATTGCCACCATTGGCCCCGGCCAACATGCTTCCGATTCCGGAAAGGATCGCTCCAACACCATCATTGTTGGACTTGGCACCACCTCCGGCATTAGCATTGGCCATCAGTGGCAACAGCATGGAAGCGATTCCCGTCAGCCCAGCTGCCGCATTTCCACCGCCTCCATTTTGATTTCCAAGAGACTGCAAGAACTCCGAGGCCATATCCAGGAACGGACTGCCTTCGTCATCCCGGACGTTCGATCGCTGTGTCGTATAAGCACTTCCACTAATCGAAAATATCACCAATGATATCACGCACAGGTATTTACCGTTAACCTTCATCATGCTTCTTTTCCTATCTAAAGTAGGTCACTATCAGTTGCGAACTAACAAAAAAAAAACGCGGTGCTAATCGATTCTGTGTTTGCTCAGTATTTCTCTCCAAAAATGTTTCGTCACTCTTATTCCGAACCCACGAAAAACATCTCCTAACCCCCCTGGACTTAAAAAAAAACTGTGTCACGCCCTCGAAAGAGCCCTTTTGCTGACGAGGGCAAACCAGGAGCTAAACGTAACGTTCCACGTACGATTCGAACCGATCAAGATCTAGCACAGCACTGAGCCATCCGGGACACGTAAGACGTTCAAGAAGTCTCGCTCTCGGCGGCAAGAGTTGCGCTCTTCCCATCCCGGACGGAGCCCCGGAGAAACAGGTTGGCTGGCTGGCTGAACAGAGCAACACACAATTGTACAACAGAAGGAGAAACCAAGAAAGAAAGAAAAATGTATCTTTATAACAGTAATTCTTTCTTCACGTCTTCCCGGCTGGCCGGCTTGCTGGCTGGATGGCTGATTTCATTTGCCAGCACTTGGTTGCATTCATACGATCGAATTTACACCCAAAGCATTTTTCAGCGCATTTTTTCACACGCAATTTTTCTGATCATTAATATGATACCTCTTCGGTTATTTGCAAATATTTTTGAAGCCATTTTATTATTCTTCCTTTAGAGTAACGTGGCGACCTTGATGGAATGGAAAATATTTCCATGATGATAATAAATCTTCGAGCTGTTTAGTAGAATACCTATAAGTAGATGAAAAAACCGAATTTAGTACTGTACCATTTAATTCCACTAGAGTTTGTATCCTTTGACAGATACGCGTATTTCGACCTCAACTGTAAGGCCGTCTTCAGTGTCGTGTCTAGTACACGACACTGAAGACGGCCTTACAGTTGAGGTCGAAATACGCGTATCTGTCAAAGGATACAAACTCTAGTGGAATTAAATGGTACAGTACTAAATTCGGTTTTTTCATCTACTCAAATATTTCCAGAAAAACTGTTTTAAAGACACAAATACCGCACAGTAGACCTTTGATAAATTGGCTACAATTTTGCTGAACATACTTAAGGGCTGTGACGAACTAAAATTCAAAGTCCTGTATATTTTTTCTTAGCTATATTTCCGCTCTTAAAATGTTATTGAAGTTCGAGTATATACTTCAAAATTAGTATACCATGAGTGAACTTACTATTCCAATTTTCACTAAACATCGTTAAGATCTCTGCTAAGAGATTCTCAACATGATTTTGTGTTATTGGTTAAATTGTTTTGCAGCAACAATAGAAGGAAATCTCCCCTCCACCTGGGAGGGAGAAACCAATACGAAATTTATGTACGTCAAGGTGAGCCGAGATTTTGCTGTCACGAACTGTCACTGTGAGCCCAGATCTAAAACAATGGACAAACATGATAAAAGCGCGTAATTCATTAAAACGTATTTTAGCATTTTATCAAATATGACAAAAAATCGATTGAAAAGCTATTCATGCTTATTCAAAAGTAATGTCACAATACAGTCATCCCTCCATGAGTCGATGTTCCATTACTCGATATCGACTCATGGAACCATACTAAAAACATAAAATCATGGTTACTATGATGGTCCCTTCAAACAGCTTTCCAAAGAATAGCTGTTCCATGACTCGATATTTCCATGAGTCGATGGTCCCTTCAATATCGACTCATGGAGGTTTGACTGTAGCACCTTTTATCCTGATTGAATATAAAGTGTTCAAATGCGCATTATTTAACTTTATCCAATAAAAACAAAAATTAAATGCACAGAAAACTTCGGCCCTTTTTCCATATTTGTCCAGAACGATCGAAGGAACACAACAAAAGAAAACTAGCGATTTTCATCAAGTCTGCCTTGACTGTCGTTGGCAAGCTGATGTTTTCTTGCAATTCGAAATAACTTTCTGTCATATTTTGTGTGTAATATCGGTGCCTCCCTCCCAGCCCTCCACCAGCTTGACGATGATTCCCCTTTCCGTATTCTATGTCAATGTACCAGAAATGTGGAATAATAGAGACATTGATGTTATGAGTAACATTAAAAAAAATCCAACAAAAAAATCAAATCCCGATATCTGTCCAAAAATAACAAACTTTCGGTGCACCTTCGAATGAATGATGTTTCTTGTTAATATAAGCCTTTCTTCCTTTTGCTTGTTTTGAGTTTTTGAACTAACACTCTTGAGGTTCTGAATGGAGATCGCAGTAAGCCGCGATAGCGACCGGTCGCAAAATTGCTCCAGTCACGAATTTTCACTCTATAATTTTAGGGTACTGGTTGATATTCGGCTGACGATTGTGACATTTACGGTGACACGGGAGAGCGTGTTATTTTCCCTATCTTTCGTCTCACTCCAACAATTATCATCAAAACTTTGTGGAAGCAAATCTCGAGTTTTACTGAATCGATGAAGCTGAAAATGTATTGGGTTGTGCACTACATGTATAGAATCATAGTGAGACATTTTCGCAACGATATATGAAGTGGATCTTGGGATTTGCTTCTAGGAATGGATAGAGTAATTATGATGACGTCTCGTGTGGCCTTAAAAGTGACTTGGATTTTACAGTTTTGTTAAAGAAGCATTTATTGTTATCATATAAAAAGTTTGTAAACATAGTAAAAAGTCTTTGCCGTAATTCTGCAGGGAGAAAGATCAACTATTCCAATCTGAAGAAACTGAAACTGAGAAAAGGAAAAGTGTTTCTCATCGGTCAAGATTTGTGAAATCGAAGCCTTCGCAAGATAAAGAAGAGCAGTATTAGAGTTGGGTTTCTTTTGCATTTCGCTAGCTGAAAAATGGTACCTCCGGCAGCTACAATGGATGAAATTCCCATGAAGACATGCTCTGACATTCGGTGAGAACTTTCCTTTCATCATTCTACTTTATTTCTTACATCATTCTACTTTATCCTTCATCATTCTACTTATTTTGTCGCAATAACTAAAAAATAACCTTTCAATAGTTCGACAATAAAATTGTCGACGCATAGATAGATGACTTTTTCAAATTGAGGCTACATGATGCGATTCATGTCATAACCAAGATTAATCCTGATTATGTAGCTTTTGAACCCTCCCACTAACAATCATCCTTCCTGTAAAAACCATGGGGATGCAGAGGTGATCTCGGTCTCTAGTAGCAATGGACGACCTTTCCTTCCCAGATGACTGTAAGGACGTGACCGGCGCCTTTATTGACATTACAGTCGACTCTCCACATCTCTATGTTCTACATCTCGATATCTCTCCCTATGTCGATGATTTCATAAGTCCCTTCAGTCTGCATACATTTTCACTCTCCATATCTCGATATCCTCCCTATCTCGATATCTCCATATCTCGATGTGTTTCTGTTCATTTTTCGTTCTCAATTTTCTCTCCGTATGTCGATATGACCAATATCGAAGGTTACTAGACCAATGTTTTGGGATTCAAAACAAATTAGGAGCGCGAAATGACGTTTGTTTGTGTATTACTGGTATTACTTTCTTGGCAACGGAGTGTTTTTCAATCTAGTATTCATCAAAAATTTGTTCTATGTCTCGATCTCTCCCTATCTCGATGGTCCCTTCGATATCGAGATGTGGAGAGACGACTGTACTATGATTGGAGTTCTCGAAATTGTACAATGAAGATGTATGCTACTCCCAAGCTGCATCTGTTTCCCTGTACAATTTTGATTATTCCAGTCAATTGCGGACTAGCAACCACGAATTGTACTGTCATCAATGCTTATGCTTATGATTATGCTCATCGTTCTAGTGGTTCTGTATGTTTTTTGCCATATATTTCATAGAGAACTCTATTGGCCTAAAATGTAAAAAGATCAAAATTGTAAACCTTCTTGATAATTAAAATCATGTATAATTATCAGTTTAAATGAAAATTAACAGGAATAATTGTAAAATCTCTAAATCTAAAATGTGAGTAATTGGAATGTTCTGTCAATTTGGCAAAATTTTTTTTAACGCTCTTTATGATCTATTGTCACAAAGAAACAAAGCTAAAAAGAGCTGTATATATGCGCTTGACATATTTTTGAGACTGTTGATTGTTAAATGGAACAAACCTTAAGTGTCAATGTCCTTAAGGTACTGCGAGGCAAGTGGGAACTAAAAAAACGATAGTTTGAACAAAATGTTCAATATAATTTTTAAATGAAAACATTTTGCAAATCCAACGACGCGGTCACATTTTGGCAAAATATTTGCTAGTGTGTGTATGAATTTGAATAATTTCGAAATTGTTAAAACCTCAGAAGAAAGTTGTAAAATGAGCCACTGGACGCAGTTACCTCGTTAAACGGGGCAAGTGGAACACATCCAAATTCATGCAATTCATAGGATTGATAAATCATAGATTGAGTGCATATTTAATGTTCATAAGGGATCAATCATAAAATACGTAGCTGACGCTTTAGAAAAAAAAGTGCATTTAATAGTATATCACATCGCACTTAATATTAACTGAAAAAGAAGCACAAATAGCATAAGAAGGAATCAAACATGTTACAAATAAATCATTTATAAGTTATTAATAAAACAGTAGCACGTAAACTTTATTATTGTTACACATGGCAAAAATCTTATTAACTGGATGGAATCGTTTTTTGTAATCACTAAATTTGGTAGAAATACCAAATAAAGTACAATAAAAATAGAAAAGTAATCTCATTATACATTTCAAATTTCAACTCTGTCTTTGTTCAACTATAAATAGGGTAGAAGCACCGGTTTTGGTCATACGCCAGTTGGAGCCATAGTGGATTATGAACCGTTTAAAAGCCAATCAACATGAAACCTTTTGTGTTCAGTAGATCACTTTCACATGATAGAGTCACATTTATTTAAGCGTCCAAATTCTTCAAAACATGAGAAAAACAATTAATTTTCCTTATAATTTTAACTCACATACACCTAATTTGGTCAGGGCATCCTATATAATTTTTATTAACATTTTCTCTTAGGCTGGCCAAAACCGCAGCTTTTACCCTACATATTTCGAAACTAAAAAACAATAAAAATATATAGAAAAATAAGTCATTTTCCATTTTTCTTATGTGTATTTTGTTTTCTGCGTCCCTCCCGAAATGTCAGATAGGAACAACCCCAGCGTTAAAACTAAAAGCCCTGTAGTGTTTTTGTCGACATAGCGAACGTCAAACATTATCAAAAGTGTTAAGGTTCATTTATGAACCCAATTTTTGAGTTAAAGTTTAAATATGTTATAGCCGTTATTTGATCGGGAAAAATTGTTTAAGTAATTGCAGTAACATGCTCTTTCGTGTTACTAAATAAAAACAAGATTTCATTCAACATTTTAGGACCCTATTATGATAAAAATCATTCTCCCAAAATTTGAAGTGATTCGGAAGAAATTTGTTTGTGCACATTCCATTTAAAGTTTGTATGGAAATTACTATGGAAAAGGCGCACTGTAATCTCCATATAAACTTCAAATGGCGTGTGCAAATTTCTTCCGAATCATTTCAAACTTTGGGAGGATGCTACTTACTATAATAAAAATCGTTTAAGCATAGGGGAGCTAAAATTTCAAAATTTGCATCACTCTAATAGTTATATAATATTGCTGTGTGCGTTTGAAATGCAAATGTCAAATGCGGGAACACCAAACGCGGTAAGATTTTTCACAAGAATGTCAAAGATAGATTTTTCTTGCTAGGGCGGCGGTGATTTATATAATCGTTTCTAGGTATCCTTTGATTGTTTTGTGTTACCGCATTTGGAGAATGTTTGCTCAAGATTTGCATCTCAAATGCAAACAGCAATATTACATTATATTAAATGCTTAGCTAGTAAGCATGCAACTTTTGTTTTGCGGATAACTCAGTAGCCCGAAGACTTAGATATATGGCGTCTTCGGCAAAGTTATTCAGTAGCACAACAGCTACGACATTTTGTCACCAGGTGGCGCAAATGAGCAAGAAACTTTTGTTCTGCAGATAGCTCAGGCGCCTGACCACTTAGAAAGATAGCGTCTTGGGCAAAGTGTTTCTGGTTCAAGGGCTAACATTATTTTAGCAATGAGGTTCGAGATTTCGCCACCAGGTAGGTGGCTCTAGTGAGCATGGAACTTCTGTTTTGCGCATAACTCAGTAGCCTGACAACTTGGAAAGATAACGTCTTCGACAAAGTTGTTCAGTAGCGCAAGGAATAACGAAATTTTGTCGCCTGGTGATGCTATTCGTGATCAAACGTCAACATCCCACCGCAAAATCACTAATACCCTTCTTCTTTCTGGCGTTATGTCCCCACTGGGACAAGGCCTGCTTCTCAGCTTAGTGTTTTTATGAGCACTTCCACAGTTATTAACTGAGAGCTTACTATGCCAATGACCATTTTTGCATGCGTATATCGTGTGGCAGGTACGATGATACTTTATGCCTTTTATATCCTGCAAATAAAGAATAAAATAATATGTTAATCTGTCCACGTTCGGGAAGTCTGTCCCTTCTGCGCATACAGCAGCCATTATTAATAGCTAAGAAATTTAGTAGGTACGAACAAGTAAAAGGTACCATAGTCATAGGGTAGTATAATGACTAATACTTGATATAGGTAGACATGACAGTCCTTTCCCTTTATAAACATTCTAATAACTCTTTAAAAAGACACCTACACGTTACAATAACTCATACAATGAACAATCGAAAAAATACCCAGAAAATTCCACAATTTAATCTTCAAATCACAAATTTGTTCATGACTACAACAAAACATTCAAACCATTGGATTCATACTGCTTAACATTACATTTGACAAATTCGTCAACACTAAAGAACAAATCCGTTTATCTCAATACAGCAATCGCTACACAAAGGAACAACTATGTTCACAATAAACGACAATTTCGTCAGCTCTAAAGAACAATTTGGCTCAACTCATATAGGCAATTTCACCACACTTTTCAAAAACAAATTAAATTGGCAATTCGCCATCCCAAAGAAAAACAATTATCTCCAACACACGTTTCCATGATCCTCGTCGCCACTTTTATATCCTGCAAATAAAGAATAAAATAATATGTTAATCTGTCCACGTTCGGGAAGTCTGTCCCTTCTGCGCATACAGCAGCCATTATTAATAGCTAAGAAATTTAGTAGGTACGAACCTGGGAGGGAGAAACCAATACGAAATTTATGTACGTCAAGGTGAGCCGAGATTCTGCTGTCACGAACTGTCACTGTGAGCCTAGATCTAAAACAATGGACAAACATGGAAAAAGCGCGTAATTGATTAAAACGTATTTTTGCATTTTATCAAATGTGACATAAAATCGATTGAAAAGCTATTCATGCTTATTCAAAAGTAATGTCACAATAGCACCTTTTATCCTGATTGAATATAAAGTATTCAAATACGCATTATTTTACTTTTTCCAATTAAAACGAAAATTAAATGCACAGAAAACTTTGGCCCTTTTTCCATGTTTGTCCAGAACGATCGAAGGAACACAACAAAAGAAAACTAGCGATTTTCATCAAGTCTGCCTTGATTGTCGTTGGCAAGCTGGAGTTTTCTTGCAATTCGAAATAACTTTGTGTCACATTTCGTGTGTAATATCGGTGCCTCCCTCCCAGGTACGAACAAGTAAAAGGTACCATAGTCATAGGGTAGTATAATGACTAATACTTGATATAGGTGGACATGACAATGCCCTGGGAAGTCGAGAAAATTTCCAACCCGAAAAGATCCTCGACCGGTGGGATTCGAACCCACGACCCTCAGCTTGGTCTTGCTGAATAGCTGCGCGTTTACCGCTACGGCTACCTGGGCCCCACTAATACCCTCCGTTATATGAATTATGGTGGAGCGTCGATCGTCACAAGTTTCTCGTTGAACAGTCAATAGAGCGCTGCATATGACGAGCCTAACCTCACTTATTTGACAGCTGCTGGTCCTGTTGTTTACGTTTCGGACTTAGTCGTTTTTTCCATCATTTTTTCATCTTCGCATTTCTATCACCAGCATGTTGATGGTGACGATTTTCCACGGTAGGAAGATAGAATAATACGATCCGTGGGTATCTGCAGTGGATTTGACCTCTTCTCGCAGCAAACTTTCACGAAGTTAAGAATGATTCGAAAAAAGTACTAAGTCCAAACTGTAAACAACAGGACCAGTACCTGTCAAAATTGAAGCATGACGTCACAGTGCAGTGGGCAATTGAGCATTAAACTTTTGGTGGAAGTGGTCAGGCTACTGAGCTATCCGCAAAACATAAGATCCATGCTCACTAGAGCCGCCTGTTGACAAACTCTCGAACCTCTTTGCTAAAATAATGTTAGCCCTTGAACCTGAAACACTTTGCCCAAATAATGGCTGTGGTAATTTCATCATCCGGAATTCCACGTATCACTACAAACACAGATATTACTAAATACTATTCGTTACGCTCCACAATCTTCATGGCTCTTCCAAGCCTTTATGCTTCCCGCACAAAGCAACAATTACACTCTAAACTTGCTGCACCCATTCTGCATCACCTTTCACTACGTAACAAGATATATTTACCTAGCCGACCAAGGTTGATTCATCCAAGGCACCACATCAACTTTTTTTTTTATAAAACGGAAATAATGTTTACATTTTAGTAGTTTCTTGTTTTCCACTTTAAAGACAAAATCCCTATCAGAGTTAGCCAACTTTTCCTGTAAGTCTCCTAAATAAAAAAGTCTATTTTTTATAAATGCTTAATTGATATTTGTTTAGCAGTCATTTGCTCGGAATCATTTACTTTACTCCTCGAAAATCTCAATATTCTTGAAAGTCTTCTGCTTATGCTGTTACTGGTTAATTAATATTTGATTTTGAATTCTACCACAGATGTGTTATAATATCTCTATCGTCAATCAACTTTATATGCACGGAAAAAAAAAGTCTTGTAAGATTGACATAATCGTTCCGATAGTTGCTTTAACACGGCATCCGATTATTTACTATGGTTTCTTCTAAACTATCGAAATGGTTCACCCATTTAATCTTTCTGTTGTTTCTACTTTGAATAATACAATCATACAATATTTTTGAATCAAGTTTATTTTTTTCGGATGAGCTTATTCTCGATAATTTATATGTTTTTTTTTTCTGTTCGGGACATAAACCACTGCGACCAATATTTGATCTATTGTAGTATATCCCGTGTCCTTTGTTTAGTGCATGTCGTGTTACCTTATCACTATTGAGAAGCGATAAAGTATTCGGTTTTCTTTCAGTTGTAATTCCCAACTTGATCACAGGAAAAGATTCTAATTGAAAGGTTCCGCTATCTATACCCTTTAAAGAATGTGGTGGGATCACTCTTCACAGGCGCGCCCCTTTATCAGTCAAAATCGGATCCCTTGATAAAGCCAAGAAGTTACCCCGATATTGTCCATGTATCAGAATCCAAGTCCTTTCTTCTTCAAACTAGAGAACTAAATAAATAAAAGATTAGAAAACAAATTGTTGCATTCGACTCATTTTTTTTTCCTTGTCTCAAGACCATTCTCGGCAACTGGAAAAAACCAAGACTTGTCACTTTCAACAAGGTTTAAAAATGTAACAAGGACTAAAAAATGTTCCTTTGATTACTATAATATCCTGTTCTCTTAGTTTGAAGCAGTCAGAACTAGGGTTCACTGGTAGATGGGGTAAAGCATAACGCACCAGGAAAAGGTTATCTACCCGCGTTATGGGTTATTTCAGTGGCACAACCAAGGGGGGGTTTTGGGGGTCAAACCCCCCCCCCCCCCCCCCAGAGCTGAAAAATATATGTGACTTACATGACCATTTTTAAATTTAACACTACAATCTACAAACACCGGACCAGTAGGCTTTATTACCAGTTGTAGTATTCTGAATGGTGCCTTTGTTTTGAATAGGACCTCACGATTTAGGTATTAGTAAACGTGAGAAATTTACGTTTCTATGCTGGCTTTGAACGATATTATATGCGTCAAACATTTGTACATGCATATATATTGGGACATTTTTAACAGCTGATTGATGTATTACCCAAAGCTTCTACAGTCTTTTCGTTGGCTTAGCATTTAGTTGAATTTTAAATCATTCAGGGCACGTAAATTCTCGATTATTTCGATAATTTTCTTTGATTACGAATAAAATCCTACAAACGCTCAAAGGGGATGGCAGTTCCGTTCTTAATCTGAAAAATAACAAATATTTGTGTACAAGCTAGGAATGTTTCAAAATCTGCAATGCCGATTCCTTTTCATCCAACTGCTTATAGTAAGGACGAACATGTATCAAACCCACAAATCAAATTTTGAAGAGCACAAATGTTGAGAACCATAAAGCCTTATTCTTCTAGGCATTACGTCCTCACTGAGACAAAGTCTGCTTCTCAGCTTAGTGTTCTTATGATCACTTCCAGAGTTATTAACTGAGAGCTTTCTTTGCCAAAGTTGCCATTTTTGCATTCGTACTTCGTGTGGCAGGTACGATTATACTCTATACCCAGGGAAGTCAAGGAAATTTTCATTACGAAAAGATCCTGGACCGACCGGGATTCGAACCAAGACACCTTCATTATGGATTTGCCTTGTAGCCGCGGACGAGCAGTCACCACCAGCGAGTAGACAATCGTTCAAGTTTTCAGCTTAAACAGTTGTCTGGTTCTCCAGATGTGTGCTCTTAAACATTTCAAGTTTGGCTTCAATTCATCTTTACCCTAACAATTTATTTAAAAAAAAAACCTTTTTTTTTCATCTTTCCAACACAGGCGTATTTCGAAAAATTTTGGAAAATTTCAAAGAAATACTCTTCAATGGTGTAAGTCCATAAAAAAGGTATACCTGGAGTGGACAAGAGAAGCTTAAGTTAGCAAATGTGTTTTCACCGTCTTTGAATGTTGGTCTAGAAATGTATTGATATTTTACCACCTCCAAAACCCCCCCTAGAGACAAATCCTGGTTGCGCTATTGGGTCATTTATATGGTTGATCGACCAGAAAATATAATTGACTGTACTTTTCTTTTTTTCCGTGGTTTTCATGTAACCTCAATCATTTTTTTTTTTTAGATTTTATTTTACTACCCACAGTTTAGAGATCCCTTTGCAAACAATTTCATTTTCGTCAGCCAGTTAGCTGCCCAGTTGAAGGAGACATCTACTGTATTGTATTTCTTTATGATTTGCAACCGGATGTGGACGGGCTAGCCTCGCTAGGATCTGCGTGGTCTTAGCGGACTAGCCTTTCAACAGGTTATGGGCCCAGGAACGTGTTCTTACAGCATGTATCGTTCTGGAGGAGGATTGGCCGCATAAGCCGCGTTGCGCAGCACGGGATCCTCAGGCTGGATGGATTGGCCGCAACGAAGAACGGGATCTATCGGGAACGTAGGCGATACAGGACACTGGATGGCAGCTGGCTGGTCAAAGGCTAAGAAATAAGTCGATTCCCATTTAGAAAATTCACTGGGTATTAACTGATTCAGTCACATTAGGTATATTCATCATTAATTTAGTTAACATTTAAACAGATAACACTTAATCAACGATTTCACGCCAAAATACTCGGTTCGTGGCCGCATCTCTCCATCCTCGGTTCTGCCCCACACGCAATGAAATAAATCCAATAAATCTTTAAACGGAATTCAAGATAATTTGTCCCATATGTGTATCTACCTATCTGTCTATCCTTTGATTTTTATTAGAGTAATAGTAAAGCCATATTATACGATACTAGTTTGGTGATAACTTTTTCAAATCACTTCGTCAACATGCAATATGTTTCAGAAATACATTTGAAAAATATAAATTCATGAAAGTTTCTCAAATATAAGCATTTTTTAACATATTTTCATCATGTTTTCAAACCACCACAACAAAAAAGCCCCACGTGGCCCCACTTTTCTTTCTTCGGGACAATGAAACTTTTAGCTGCCGCCATCTGCTGCTTCAAGAGTTATCCTGGATTTTGTAAAACACTATTTTTAGACTGTTTTTACCAAAAATATAATTAAATCTGAAAATTTTGCTAGTGAATGATGTAAATTTACTTTGTTATAGTTAAGCTTCTAATACTTGATGACAAAAAATGTTTTATTTTTTTTTATGAAAAAATGGTCAAAATCGATCTTTTTTGACCACAGCTTCTTGTGTCTACTTGAAGGCTTCATATAAAAAGCTTTTGGTTTATGTGGGAATATTATTAGTTGAGTTTTAGAAGCATTAAGAGAAATCTTCCATTTTTGCAAGTCTGAAGAAAAAATATCCAAACATTTTTGCAATTGACTACAGATGACACGCAGACTTCGTCCTTCGATCGAGAGGCCTGTGTCATCCGCAAACAAAGATTTTTGACATCCTTGAGGTAACTCAGGTAAGTCAGATGTGAAAATATTGTATAATATTGGTCCCAAAATGCTGCCTTGGGGGGGAACACCAGCTCTTACAGGAAGTCTTTCAGACTAGGAGTTCTGATAACACAGCGTAACAAAAATGACATTTTTGCGTGTCTCAAGGATCAAATTATGTGTCTCAAGTAGATTTTGGGTCGCTGAATTTGATGCCGTTCTCAGAAATGTTCCAGCACGTCACAATTTTTTGCAACATGTCGCCAAAGTTGTATAAAACACAGGTTTTATTGATGTTTACATGAAAATTAAAGTATGATTTATCAAACTTTTTTTGTGATTTAATCAACCAATCGTGCAAAATAGGACTTGAACTTTTAATTTAGATATAATTTGATTGTAAGTTTTACCATTAATTTCACTTTAAATCGATTTTTTCAACATGCTTGCAGCCTCCATATAAAATTCTTCGTTTCTCTTATATGGCAAAAGACAATACTTTTCAGAACCAACAAAAAATAACATTTTACCAGCGGAAAAATTATGAACTTTGTTGAAAAGTATTGTTTAACACATGAAGTTTGAATTTTGTGACAAATTAAGCAAATAAATAGCCATACAAGTTGGAAAACTTCTATGCAAGTTGGCTGAAAACGTCAAATTTAGCATTTTCAACAGTCAATATCTCAAAAACTAGACGTGCTATGATATTTTTGAAAACGGCAATGGATTCAGCAACCCCTATTCGAGTAAATAGTGGTACTTTGGTGCTTGAGACAAAAACGTGTTCCGCAGTGTAATTAACCTGAAGTGTACGATTTGACAGATAACTTTGAATTATTCTAACAATGTACGTTGGAAAATTAAAGTTTTTTTTTTTAATTTTACAATCAAACCTTCATGCCAAACACTGTCGAATGTTTTTTCAATGTCCAAAAGAGCAAGACCAGTAGAATAGCCTTCAGATTTATTGGAACGGATCAAATTTGTTACACGTAAAAGTTGATGAGTGGTCGAATGTTCATGGCAGAATCCGAACTGTTCATTGGAAAAAAATGAATTTTCGTTGATGTGGGCCATCATTCTGTTCAAAATGATGTTTTCAAAAGGTTTACTGATGGAGGAAAGCAAACTGATTGGACGATAGCTAGAAGCTTCAGTAGGATTTTCGTCTGGTTTAAAATTGGTACAGCTTTGGCATTTTTTCATTTGTCAGGAAAATATCCCAACTGAAAACATTTATTAAATATATCAACTAAGGACCACAAGCTACTTTCTGGAAGTTTTTCGATGAGGATGTAGAAAATTTCATCATCGTCAGGGGCTTTCCTATTTTTTTTATAATAATTCTAACTTCATTCAAATCAGTCTCCCATGAATTTTCGAAAACGTTCTCTTGATTGAGAACGTTTTCGAAGTCACGAGTATCTTGATTTCTTTTGAACTAGTAAGTCCTAAATTAAAATTGTGCACGCTTTCAAACTGCATAACAAGTTTTTGAGGTTTATAGCAATTAGTTGGTAATAATTTGTTTTCTTCTTTCAATGCCAGTATTGGCTCCTGAGGTTTTTTTCAAAAATTTAGATAATTTCCAAAAAGTCTTAGAGCCAGGGTTTAATTAGGAAATTTTATTTTCATATATTTTGTTTCTTTATTGAAACGAATCGTTTTTAATGTTTTTTTCTGCAGATCCTGCCATATAATTTTCATAGCAGGATCGCGAGTGCGTTGAAATTGCCTTCTTCTCACGTTTTTAAGACGGATCAAGAGTTCAAGATCATCGTCTATAATCACGGATTCAAATTTTACTTCACATTTTGGAATTGCAATGCTCCTGGCTTCAACAATGGAATTTGTTAAAGTTTCAAGAGCATTGTCAATATCAAGTTTTGTTTGTAAAGAAATGTTAACATCAAGATTAGAGTCAATATACGTTTCATATATATTCCAGTCGGTTCGAAAATAATTGAAAGTGTAGCTGATATGATTGAGAATCGCTTCATGGGATATTTGAAATGTAACAGGGACATGGTCAGAATCACAATCAGCATGAGTAACCAGTTGCCATGGCTACAAAGATGACTAGAGTCTGGTAAGACCAAATCAATCGTAGAAGGGTTTCTAGAAGAGGAAAAACAAATAGGGCTATCACCCTAAGCAGCAAATGTGTCACGTTAAACACTTGGGTGTTCTTCATCGATATGATGAGCTTCATGAGGGGTTCGTCGCTTACGCCGTCCAAAGCGCACACAAATCACTGCTCTTGTCAAGGAAGCAAAAGCATCGACAGCCTAAAGGAGGTAATCAGTTCCAGCGTTTAGCATTCTGCTCGGCATGTATGTATATGAAGCGTCCCATATATGAGACCACAGCTCCGTGCACCGGTTTAGGCGGTCTGGTGGTTAGCACCGATCTCCGTGACTTGGGAGTGCGCTCTAGTAAACATGTGGAACCCAGTGCGGTAGTTATTTAGCTATCTGATAGTTGATTCCAGTATCTGCTAATTGAGAATGTTGGACACCGTAAAACGGTGATATCTGTGGTGGTTCTTTGGCATCGTTTTTGAATAATCCTTCGAATTTCCAAAGCTTCCCTCGTGTGAAATATTGAAGAAAAGTACAAAATACAGACCCAAAAAACCGTAGCGATTAACTTACAGTTTGAAGGCAAATATATACACGAAATACAATTGACTTATGAGTAAATTATGCTCTTAGCAATTAGGCGTTACCAACCCAAAATGCTCCCTGGGCCAATCAAGAGAACGTTTTCCAAACATTCCTGGGAGACTGATTTGGAAGAAATGAGAACTATTAATAAAGAAGTCAAAAATATGAAAATATGGTTTACCAATTTTAAAACCGAACAAAAATCCTGCAGAAGCTTCCAGCTATCGTCCAATCAACATGCTTTCCTCCATCAGTAAACTTTTTCAAAACGTCATTTTGAACAGAATGATGGTCCATATCAACAATAATTATTTTTCTTTTGTCAATGAAAAGTTTGGATTTCGGAATAGACATTCGATCACTCATCAACTTTTACATGTAACAAATTTGATTCGTTCCAACAAATCTGAAGGCAATTCCACTGGTCTTGCTCTGTTAGACATAGAAGAAGCATTCGGCAGTGTTTGGCATGAAAGCTTGATTGTAAAATTAAAAAAAACTTTTAATTTTCCAACAACCATTGTTAGAAAAATCCAAAGTTTTCTGTCAAATCGTACCTTCAGGTTGATTATCAGTACTCTGAATCAGTCTGAAAGTCTTCCTCTATAATCAAAAAATATTCTCATAAGTGTGAATAACTGCCTCCTGCATTCCCGCAAAAAATAAACCGTGATGATGTCATCGTCGCTACGTTGAGCAGCAATAAATACTGTGCGACCTCGGTGAGAAAAGCGAAAGCATCCAACATCGAGGGGTCAACCTTTCTCTTCCATTCATTCTCTCCACAAGAAGTCTCCCGTGTAGCGAAGCATCGTTCAGAAAACCTACAAGTGAACTTCACCTTCGAAAACCATGCCTTTCCCATTCCACTCCAGGAATGAGGCGAAAGATTGAAACAAAAAACAGTATTGTTTTCTTTTTTTGCCTATGGTTTTATCTTTTCTCGTTGCTTCTTATTTTCAAACTTAACCCTACGTTTTTGGCGTTTTATTGCTGTTTTTTTTTCGTTCCATCGGGTTCAAATGGATTCAAATTGATCTATCGTTTCGGGCAGTTCATTTTTCAAGCATGTCATCTACTTCTTGTTACCGAACGTAATATAAGCAACATGACCTACATTCTACTCCAGGGAACAGAGGGGGAGAGAGAAGAATGAAAACCGATACTTTTACGAAATTCAGGTGGCAGAAATTCCTGAAAAAATAATTGCGCCTTTTAGAATCAGATCGTTTTTTAAATGCTGACATGTCCGGAAGTCATAAAACATAGAAGTTTAGTGCTTTTTTATTTCCCAAACCAGCCATAAAATAGATTAATTCACCTAGAGATGATGGAACCTTTCTCGAATTGGGTGCAAGCAACCATCACAAAAGGAATCAAAATAGCAAAATTGAGTTTAGTTCATGTGTAATTTGGTCTTGATTTATCAAATTCAAATAAGAGCAATCCGGAGTAATAATGATCGGTTTTTTTCATTATTTCCTCATCAATTATTTCACATTTTCTTTTCTTCTCTGGTACAGGATAATTTTTTTGTAAGTATTTTATTGTAATCCGGTAAAATAGGAATTCATTACAAACATAAAGAGCAATTTATCCGGAAGCCCAATCAATGCGGACTTCTGCAAAGTTGTTGCTGAGAAGCTTTCACTTAGGTAGAGTTCGTGAACTTTCACTTAAAATATCATGACTTTGAGATGGAGGGCTGACCACTAAAGGTTGGCTTCTATGTAGTAATTTCCAGATAAACTTTAAATAGATTGAGCACAGTCCAATTTCCTCCGAATCATTTCAAACCTTGAGATGATGCTATTCACCATAATTTACAACGTTTAAGCGTAGGGGAGCCACAATGACTTGTGAATGAGTGACTTGTTGTATATTTGGCAGCTTTGTTCTCTTCGTCATAGGTGGGTTTCTAAAACCTTTCTTCTTTCTTTTTTTCTGGCATTACGTCCCCACTGGGACAAAGCCTGCTTCTCAGCTTAATGTTCTTATGAGCACTTCCACAGTTATTAACTGAGAGCTTACTGTGCCAATGATCATTTTGCATGTGTATATCGTGTGGCAGGTACGAAGATACTCTATGCCCTGGGCAGTCGAGAAAATTTCCAACCCGAAAAGATCCTCGACCGGTGGGATTCGAACCCACGACCCTCAGCTTGGTCTTGCTGAATAGCTGCGCGTTTGCCGCTACGGCTATCTGGGCCCCCGTTTCCAAAACCTATTGAGCTCAAAATCGTTTATTAGAAATAATGCAATCAGTTTTTGATTCGTCTCACAACTAACGGCTCACTGTGATGTAGTGATAGGTATAAATACACCCCGTCAACGTATTATAAAATGCTCAACAAGAAAATTTAAATCTTCTGGCTACCCTCTCCATTCCCACAGCATGATGAAATCTGTGGATTTCCCTCAAAATTCATTTATTCCATCAAAACACAGCCCACACATATAAGCACAATTACTT
Source organism: Aedes aegypti (assembly GCF_002204515.2). NCBI lineage: Eukaryota > Metazoa > Arthropoda > Insecta > Diptera > Culicidae > Aedes > Aedes aegypti. Next base: position 24,830 of record NW_018735351.1, read on the forward strand.
TTGACCGACAAAAAAATGCTTGACGGCTCACAGTGCAGCAAAAGCAATTACAATTAGAGGAATCGTTTTCTATGCCAAACATCACGCACACAATGATGCGTGCAAATTATTCTCTCAGTTCAGACGGATGAAAAACTTTGTTTACGTTCTCAATTATATGCGGTCGTTGAAGGAATTTTTTAAAGTTTCGAGAATTATAGAAGTTTTACGGCGTGTGATTGGAATGAAATCCTACAGTGAAGATGTACAAAGGTTTTCCATAGTGTAAATAAGTACCCGGTGAAGTAAGCCACCCAGGGGCGGGAACAAATTTGAATCGTAATGTGGTGTGGCTCAGTCGATCGCTAATCAGATTTCGCTCGGTCTTCGTCCATGCTATTTCGGTGGAAAAGTGCAAAGAAGTTATTTATCAAAATACATATATATTATTGAATTTTTAGTGTACAACTGGATGAACCATAACAGCTTTCACCAAATTTCACTTGGAAAACGAATATATATTGTAGGTAAGTTCGAGTATCCGCCGTAGTGGAACATTTAAAGCTTTATACGACGAATAATAGCACTTGCGACGAAGTAGATCGAAACCCCAGCAAATTATTTATTCTTCCGAAAGAAAATCGTTCTTACACGATATTTCCATTTCCTTCTTCTTTTGATGTTTTTGGCATTCGATGCCACCCAACTCTGTTTTACGATTTACTTGCAATAACTTTGTCAATTCACAACCGAAGGTTCTGCCACGGTGTCTAGGGCTTGACAAAATGAGCCACTTTGCGTTCCCAGTTTTTTTTTTCAAAAATTTGTCAAGACTATCTATCATGTGGAAGGATACCAGATTTTTTTTACAAAATAATGCAATCCAAAAATGGCAACTCCAACAAAAAAGAGATGTATTGATGTTTTATAGAAAATTTTGAACAAACCATACACATCCCAACCTCTTTTTACGACCGTTATCGGGGGTGTAGATAAAATCAGGGTTATACTATTTTTTGTGAAAATGCAACGTCTAGATGTGGATATACTGATCCGAGATATTCGGCAAAGTCGAAGCATGGGTTGAGAACTTTCCAAAATGGCCGTTCAAGTTTTTATATTTTGGTAATAGATGGCAACACTGCTCGATTGTTATCAAAAGAGCCAATTATATGGGGGTGTGATACGCAAATACCAATAAATTTTAAAGGTAACGATACCGAATGTTCACCAAAGATGAAGGAAGTGTTGCGTGCCATACAGTCGTCCGAAGCACAAATGTTCATGTGGATGGCAACATTATTTAAGAAGAATAAAGAAAAGATCAGAACCATAAAACTTGAATAGCAATACTCTTCAACTGTAATCCAGTTTTTCATGAAGCGTTCAAAATGTTGTAGTAGCTGGCAACACTGCTCAAGTGAAATTGCGCCACCAGGCAGTAATAGTGTGCATGAAACTTTTGTTTTGCGGTTATCTCAGGATCCTGACCTCTTAGAAAGATTGCGTCTTCGGCGAAATTGTTCATTAGCTCAAGGACTATCATTATTCAACCAAAGAATTTCGAGATTTTGCCACTAGGCGGCGATAGTGAGCATATAATTTTTGTTTTGCGGATATCTCAGAATCTTGAACCTTCCTTAGCCGAGTGTTAGAGTCCGCGGCTACATAGCAAAGTCATGCTGAAGGTGTCTGGGTTCGTTTCGCGGTCGGTCCAGGATCTTTTCGTAAAGTAAATTTCCTTGACTTCCCTGGGCATAGAGTATCATTGTATCTGCCACACGATATACGAATGCGAAAAAATGGCAACTTAGGCAAAGAAAACTCTTAGTTAATAACTGTGCCGGCTCTGTCCCAGTGGGGCCAAAAAGAATAAGAAGGATATATCAGGATTCTGACCACTTAGAAAGATGGCGTAGTCGACAAAGTTGTTTAGTAGCTCATGGACCATCATTATTCAAGCCAAAATATTCGAGATTTTGCCACCAGGCGGCGATAGTGTGCATATATGTTTTGTTTTGCGGATATCTCAGGATCCTGACCACTTAAAAAGACGATGTTCTTCAGTAGCTCAAGAGCTATCATTATTCAAAACAAGAGATTCGAGATTTGCCACCAGGCGGTGCCAGTGAGCATAGTAGCTCAAGAGCTATCATTATTCTATTCAAGAGAGTGGCTAAATGTTGAACTTCATAGCTTTTATAGTGATAGCGCTTGAGCTACTGAACAACTTGCCGAAGGCGTCATCTATCTAAGTGGTCAGGATCCTGAGAATATCGCAAAACAAAAGTTTCATGCTCACTAGCGCTGCCTGGTGGCAAAATCTTGAATCTCAGAGCTTTTATAATTATAGTCCTTGAGCTAATGAACAACTTTGCCGAAGACGCCATCTTTCTAAGCGGCCAGGATCCTGAAATAACCGCAAAACAAAATTTCGATGCTCACTAGCGCCGCCTAGTAGCAGAATTCCGCATTTCAATGACCAGCACATGTTAGCCCTTGATCTACTGAACAATTTTGCTGAACATTCATTTTGAATATATTTTTAGATATTGATCATTTATACAAATGGTCGTTAATCTGAATTTTGGTCGTAAAAAAGTTCAGTTTCTCTCACTAACCGCCGAGCGGTGACACTGATGTTTGTATTCCACTCACTTATCGCGCTGCGCTGGATTCTCAAAATTCTCAAACTTCCAACACAAGCGCATGGAAGAACGGTAATCGAGAACTGTCAAAACGTATGGAAAATAATGAAAAACGTAAATATTTGCAATTTGAAAACTGGATCGAAAATGTGGAGATTAGAACGTAATGTGAATGCATAACTTTCTGTGTTTAGTTCATCTTCCGTGGTGCTTTCTTTGCTTCGTAATTTCGATTTTACTACCACTGAAAAAGAGCCATCTATTGCCAATTCAGTTTTGAATATCGCCCTATTAAGATTAGTTTGAAAATGACACGCTAAAACAATCATTTAAGACAAGAAAAAGTTTTGTTAGAATGACGTTTTTTCCCTAAAAGTACTCATCTTTCATTGTATGGATGATTGATAGCAAACATATTTTTTATCTTGACAAAAAGTTTCTTTAAAATGAATATAGCCCCATTTTTACATCGACTTTTAAAATTTTAAAATATTTTTTTTTCGTTTTTTTTTTTGGAAAAAAAAATCGGGTAAAGTCTGCCTCTTTTTAAATGATAGTCTAGATAAATTAAAAAAAAAACATAGTATGGAAACTGGCTTATGCTGGCAAGGTCTACGCATCCAGAAAACTTAATTGAAATTTGAGATAGTTTTGACCTTCATTTTGTTTAGTTTAGTTTGAAAATGAAACGATAAAAAAAATAATTTCCTATCTTGAGAAAAAGTTTCATTAAAATAATATATCCTTTTTTTAAATCGAGTTTAAATTTTAAAAATCAATTTTATTCTGCGTAGGCTACAAATTGATTTTTTTCGGGCTTTTTTCAAAAATTTAGACAATTTTGAATATTTTTTTTTTTTGAAAAAAAAATCGACAAAAAAAAGTTTGTTCCTTTTTAAATGATAGTCTAGATATATTAAAAAAAAAAACAAGTATGCAAACTGATTTATGTTCTAAAAATTTCATTTAAATCTGAGAGGGTGCTGCCAGCTCGGAATACGATTTGGCACGTAATGCGTCTATAGCTTTCAGAAACATATGAATAAATTTGAAAACTGACAAGGTTAAAAAATAGTGACAATGGGTGATATAAATAAAAAGTGTTGAACTTTACTACATGTAGCATCTACTCAAGAACAAAATCCACAAAGTTTACTACACTATTGGTATGAATAAAAAACCTTTCAAACATGTAGTACCTACTACTATTCGAACATGAACAGTGACTGATGCTGCACGTTAAGAATATTCTATTCAGAGTGCAGAGTGATTCTGCACATAGAGAAAAATCTATTCAGAATGACGGTTAAAATTAATACAATCATGCTTATGAAGGAAATGCATGGAATCTAATCTAATCTAAACGCGACAATTTGCACAAAATCATGAAGGTGCTGTAATTTGACACCGCTAGCGCATGACGGCTCACCATAGTAGCATGTCCGAAAGAACTTGAAACTATTGAGAACCAGAGCTACAGGTCCAAAGCCCTGATAAAGGTAGATGGTTGTGATGACCGTGGTCATCATGTAAAGAACAAGCGGACGATGCTGTATCGTGTCAGCATCGAGGAGGCAGCCCCTCTAGCACGATGTAGGTAGCGCAACCCTGGTTAGGTGGCCTATCGAAGACTCTTCACCAACCAAGAAAGGCAAAAGTAGAGCAAACGGATTGATTTTACGGCAAACAGACCCGGCAACCGAATAAAGGACAACGATTGGAAAGTTGGATCTTGGAACGTGAGAACTTGGAATGAATCCGCGCGTGTTGGGCTCCTGGCTCGTGAACTGCGGAATGTCGGCGTGAACGTGGCAGCTATCCAGGAATTACGCTGGCAGAGAACCGGAGAACGCGAATTCCGAGCGGTGGACCCCATCGCCAACACTTCATTCAGGTACCACATCTACTACAGCGGTGGCGACAGAGCAGAACGTGGGGTTGGCTTCATAGTGATTGGGAAGCAGATGAAGCGAATTATTCGGTGGAAACCGGTAAGCGACCGAAATCTGTGTGTTGAGAATGAAGGGCAAGTTTTTCAACTACAGCCTGATCAGCATATATGCGCCAACGAACGATAAGCCCGATGACATGAAGGATCTTCTTCTTCTTTTCTGGCATTACGTCCCCACTGGAACAGAGCCTGCTTCTCAGCTTAGTGTTCTTATGAGCACTTCCACAGTTATTAACTGAGAGCTTTCTATGCCAATGACCATTTTGCATGTGTATATCGTGTGGCAGGTACGAATATACTCTATGCCCTAGGAAGTCGAGAAAATTTCCAACCCGAAAAGATCCTCGACCGGTGGGATTCGAACCCACGACCCTCAGCATGGTCATGACATGAAGGATGAGTTCTATGAGAGCCTAGATAAGGCCTACGGAGAGTGCCCAAACAAGACGTCAAGATAGTCATCGGCGACGCAAATGCGCAGATCGGGAAAGAAGATTTCTTCAGACCCGTCATTGGAACGGAAAGCCTTCGTTCCGTTACCAATGATAATAGCCTGCGGCTAGAGGGATGGCAATCAGCAGTACATACTTCGCGCGAAAGAATATCCGCAACACACCTGGCGACATCCGAGTGGCGATGCCTGCTCCCAAATAGACCACGTGCTGTTGATGGGCGACATTCTCAGATGTCATTGATGTCAGGACCTTCCGAGGCCCTAATATCGACTCGGATCATTATCTCGTTGTAGCTAAAACTCGGGCGCGGTTATCCAGCGTCACGAGTTCCGCAACACACAGAACGCTACGCTTCAATATACAACGCTTGTCGACTGATGGGGTAGCTGCGCAGTACCGTCAGCAACTAGACGAGAAGTTGGGAAGAGTCAACGTTGCTGGAGACGTCGACAGCCTGTGGGACCCTATCCACGAAGCTGTGACAACAACCGGCGCGGGAAGTGATCGGCACTGGTCAACGACGAAGACGGAACGACTGGTTCGATAAAGAGTGCCAGAGGGTGACAGACATGAAGAATGTCGCCAGAAGCCGTATGCTTGTGGCCGGTATCCGACAGAACAGAGAGCGGTACAGGGCAGCGAGAGCGAAGAAAAGCGAATCCACCGCAGAAAGAAAAGGCAGCACGAAGAAAGTGGGTAGCTGAACGCACAAGAAAGCATGAACCGGAATGATATGCGGAGATTTTATGCAACGGTCAATGGTGGCGCGGCACAATACCGTACCAGTGCCCGCCATGTGCAATGACCGAGAAGGGAATTTGCTGACCGATAAACGGCGGTGGCTGCCAGGTGGAAGGAGCACTTTCCAGGCAATTGTTGAACGGTGAGAATGGAAATGTAGCGAGGAACAGGATGAACATACATGATGACGATCCGAAGCTGTGGACCCACCGGACCATAGGAGAGGTTAAAAAGGCTATCAGCGAGCTGAAGAACTGTAAGGCTGCTGGGAAGACGAGATCCCAGTCGAGCTTCTCAAGCACGGAAGCGAGCAGCTTACCAGGTCGATCCATCCGAGTACTTCTGAAGGGATGGGAGGACCGAAGAAGTGCCCACCGGCTGGTTGGATGACCTCATCCCCTATCTACAAGAAAGGCACAGACTGGAGTGTGCCAATTACAGAGGAATCACCCTGCTGAATTCGGCGTACAAAATTCTGTCGCGCATCCTGTTTAACAGACTGAGACCGCTCGAGGAGTCCTTCGTCGGCGAATACCAAGCTGGTTTTCGTGAGGCCGTTCGACAACGGACCAGATGTTTAGCTTGCGAATGATCCTAGACAAATTCCGGGAGTTAACTTGTAGACTCACCATCTATTTATTGATTTCAAGGCGGCGAACGACTCAGTGAAAAGAAATAGCTTGGCAGATATGTCTGAAAATGGTTTTCCTGCGAAACTAATTGGGCTGATACGCCTACGCTGGATGGTTCGAAATCAAGTGTTCGGATTGCCGACAGGTGTCAACCTCGTTCGTGACGTTAGACGGATTGAAGCAGGGAGACGCACTTTCGAATTAACTGTTCAACATTGCACTTGAGGGTGCTATTAGGAGATCTGGCGTGCAAAAAAAAGGCACTATTATCACAAGGTCGCACATGCTCCTTGGCTTTGCGGACGATATAGACCTGATTGGAATCGATCGCAGGTCAGTGGAAGAGGCCTTCGTGCCTCTCAAGAGGGAGACAGCGAGGATAGGCCTGACCATCAATTCTACCAAGACAAAGTACATGGTTGCAGGTAGAGATAGAGTCAGGCATGGTGGTGTAAGTGCTGAGGTAGTTTTTGATAGGGATGTGTTTGAAGTTGTTGAAGAATTTGTTTACCTTGGAACACTTGTGACATGTGACAACGACGTTTCCCGCGAAGTGAAAAGACGTGTTGCGGCTGCGAATAGGGCCTTTTACGGACTACGTAATCAGCTTAGGTCCCGCAGCTTGCAAACCGAAACAAGATTCGCCCTGTATAAAACATTGTTCTTCCGGTGGCTCTCTACGGGCACGAAGCGTGGACGTTGAAAGAGTCAGACCGGAAAGCTCTCGGTGTTTTCGAGCGTAAAGTGCTGCGGACAATACTCGGTGGGAAACTCGAAAATGGTGTGTGGCACAGACGCATGAATCACGAGTTATATCAAGTGTACAAAGATGCGAATATTATCAATCGTGAAAATACGGCAGACTTCAGATGGGCTGGTCACTTAGTGCGAATGTCAGAAGAAAGAATTGCGAAAATAATATTCAGCAGGGAACCAGGTAGAGGTCGGCGGCTTCGGGGAAGACCACGAATACGCTGGCTGTACGCAGTGGAAGAGGACCTGGCGACCCTAAACGTCGGGGCAACTGGAGAAGTTTCGCCCAAGACCGACGAAGATGGAGCTCTACAATACGCCCGGCAATGGCGTGATGCTACGCTGTAGCCATCAAGGTATCAAGGTAGGTGTAGTGTAATTTTGCGATTAGTCTGGTATTCTCTTTATGTGTATGATTGTAATATGATGATGGTACATAAAAAAAATCTGGGTAATTTTCGATCTTCAGTGATTGACGATTTTTCAATTTCAGCTTAAAATCTATGAAGAGATCTTGAGATTACACCTATCAAATTAGGAACCACATATTTCCTAGCACCAGTACTAAGATTCTGATGAAATTGTGGTAGAACTTTGATGCTCCCCGTGTGTTTTCTTAACAGCATGTTGAATTCCCGAAATTCAAAGTCTTTCTGTGATATTCTCGTTATTTCGGTGGGGTTTCTGATAGTATCCTTGGAATTTGTAGAATTTAGAATGTAGAGATTTTTATGAGAATTGTAGTGATTTCGTTGGCAGTCGTTAGAAATCAATGAGGATCTTCCCTAAAACACCAGGGTTCCCTTTGAAATTATTAAAATTCTTAGCGATTTCACAAAAAATCCTATTGAAATCTAGAAAATATTTACCGATATTCAAAAGCTTCATATTAAAGCTTTGCTTTGAAATTCCAACGGAACTGGAGATCAACGGAATCTTAAAGGTTTTTACAATAATTACAAAGATTGATTTTCAGAATTCCAAATATTCAAACAATAATTCGCAGTAATCCCACCGAAATCACATAGATTCTAACAGAAATATCGTCTCAAAGATACCCACAGAATTCCAAGAGATTAATAACCGGAATCCCATTCCCACCTCAATTCTAGAGTTTTTATCAGATTTCTAATATTTCCACAATATTCCTCAGAATTCCTAAGCAAAACTCAAAATACCTTCCGAAATACCAAAACTCAAATCGTTTTCCCATGATTTTTACTCAAAAGTAAATTATTCCATTCAATTCCGCAATCTCAAAGCATGTGTAGCAACCTCTGAAGCTAATTACCAGTAGCTTTGTAGTAAATGCTACCTTTATTCACCTACCTACCTTTATACCTTGTTTTTAGTATGTTCGAAAGGTGTAGAAAGAGAAATGACACGAACATGTTCCACTCGTGTTCCACATATAGCGTTTACTACCGAGAATGTAGTAAACTCAACTTTACTACATTTTATTCATACCGCCCAATATCCCGTGGGGTGCCAAAACAGGAAATTCAACAGTAAGTACAGTTGTGTTCAGAATAATAGTAGTGGAAGCCGATTTTCATACAAAATGCTCAACTTTGGCATGCTGTAACTTTGTGTCCATATGAGCAATCGACATGAAATTTTGACAGTGAACTACAAATATACTCAAATTTAATATCACAAGATTTGAAAATTTTCACACTACCGGCTAAAAAGTTAAGCACCAGGTGAAATCGCTCAAAATAATAGTAGTTTTTCTTTTGCAAATTTTTGTTCAGTAACAATTTTGTAAAAAAATGGGTTGTTTATATATTTATTGCTTGGGTGGAAATGGTTGAAACGATGAATAAAGAAAAATTCAAAAAATTCAAATACAGCAGATATTTAAATTATTAAAACTACTATTATTTTGAGCGATTTCACCTGGTGCTTAACTTTTTAGCCGGTAGTGTGAAAATTTTCAAATCTTGTGATATTAAATTTGAGTATATTTCTCGCATAACTTCTGATCTCGCCCTAAAAGCCATTGGTAACCATGTGTGTAGCTCGTTGTTTCTGAGCATTTGAATGTATTTTCATGTTACTTACCAACGCTATGGGAATGAAAGGATCATTATCTACCTGCCCGTGATGTTAGTTTGGGTGCTTATTCTTTCATTTGCTCAGAAACAACGAGCTACACACGTGGTTACCAATGGCTTTTAGGGCGTTATCTCAGAGTATGCGAGATTTGTAGTTCACTGTCAAAATTTCATGTCGATTGCTCATATGGAAACAAAGTTACAGCAAGCCAAAGTTGAGCATTTTGTATGAAAATCGGCTTTCACTACTATTATTCTGAACACAACTATACATTGAATCACTTCAAATCTCCGACCTCCGAACCTCATGATTCAACATGATGGATACTTATGTAAGGGAAGACAGGGTACAGCGCTCCCTAAGGAACAGCTCAATTTTAACAGTGAATTCCGTCAATAACTTCTGATTTGATTTTTTTGGAACAGGATTGGGCCAACCATATCCAAGTAATTGAATTTTAAAGAAATAAAACCACAGTCAACAATTTTCAAAACAGCGGGGTATAAAGCGTCACCCCAGTTCCAAACGGGGTTGCTTGTATTAAAATCCAGCTGTTTTCCAAAACCTTTTGTATGCAGGATGCGTTAGGCAGTTTTTTATCTCGTTTGAGTTAGGCTTTTGCGGCACAAGTTGAATTTCAATGATAGTTTCGGAGCAATAACTAAATATGGTGCATTTTGCCGTGTTTTGCCCCGACGGCGCATTTTACTCCCAATTCCCCTACATGTCAATGGTTGCTACTCCGTGATTGATTGGAATTGGTAAAAATTGCGCTTCTATCCAAATCTATTCCAAAAAATAAGGGATTTCCCGTTTATTCTCGAAGTGCACATTTAAGCAGATCTCATATTATCAGTACTTGGCGACGGCCAAGTCCTTACAGTAATTTGGGATGGGGAAGGAATGTTAGTGTGTAGTGATTGTTGCTTCTAGAGACCTAGAATACCTCTGCATGTCCACAATAACCATGGGAAGGATGTTGATTAGTGAGAGAGGAAAAAGATCTGTGAGTCATCTTTAGTCGGTGAAGCGATCCATGGATAAGAAAACTAAATTAGTCATTTTGTATCGCGTTGAAAAGATAGTGGTAAAAGATTACTATGAAATAGAAATTTGATAGAATTCAAAAACTTGTTTTCAGCATGAGACAGAAATTTATATCATAACAGGTTTAAAATTAAACTGTACACTCAAGTTTTCCTATGAATTCAGAAAATATATTTTTCGTATAAATTTTATGTAGCAATAAATTGCTTTTATATAATTTATACATGAATAAAAACAATTATGAAGTGTTCAAATGTTGTTACAATTCCGTAAAATATAGTAGTTTGAAGATATTTAGCAAATAACAATTTATATTACAAATAAAATATTCCACATTTTGATCGGACCAGGAGAGTTTCTTAAATAGTTGCATTGAAATTTCATTCAAAAATATCATAATCCAATATCCTTCATCAAAGAAACTCGTTAAATTATTATCGAACACCAAAATGTTAAGCAAACATTCCCATCAATACTATTATTTTGTTTCCAATTGAAAACCTTTCAACGAATTTGGAGAGAACCTGTTAAAAAATGCCTTCTCATCCTGCTGACCCAACACTGAAATCTGGGACACTGGCCCGGCAGGGGGCTAATGATGAATAAACCGGATTTTTTTCCTCTACCGGGCAAGCACTTTCGTTGAACTGTAGAATTTTTCCACTGCGCGGTAATTTATTTATAAACATATGATGATTTGCCCCGCAAAACTTGAGACACCACACTCCAAGTTGCAAATCAACGATCCACCGCAAGTCAACAAAGAGCAGCCAGCCAGCGAGAGTGTGGCAGACTCTTCTTCTTGCAATGTGGTCCAATGAAGAGGTTGACCTATTTGCAAAATAAAATCAGTTGCGGGCGTGTTTCTCGCGTTCGCCTTGGGCGTTTGATGTTTGTTCTGTAAGTTTCACGCGCCTGGATGGAAATGGGGTTAGGAATATACTCTCGTGGTGAAAGTTGGCCCGGAGACCGGAGAGAACAATGCCAAGGTTTTTTTTTTGTGTGGTCGTTCTCTCTTTTCTTTCTATTTTCTTGCGACGACTTGAGGTGAGGTGTTTCATTCTCGTTAGTGGAGCGGACGGAATTCAGGTTCGTCGCTTGATGCGATAGTCTTGTAGGGGTCATCGCGCTTTTTAGGTATCAAGGTAAAAAATCAACACGTTCGATTGAATGGATTGATCTCTTGACTCGATTCAAACAAGTGATTACCCGAATTGAAGTGAATAATAAAATGAATATATAATTAGAATAATTTTTGCAACCGTATCTAGTTTGACCATTATTATGTTTTTTGATATGTGGAATATAACATCACATCAATAACAAAATAAGCAATCATAGCAAAATTTGTTATTAATTTGCTATCCTTCAAAATCGTCTAATAACTAATATATAGCACAATACTATCATGGTAAAAATAATAAATAAAATGAATTATAATAATAACAAACTTTGCCATCATAGTAAAATATGTTATTATTTTGAAATTTATGACT